>NW_026520966.1:22500-25000 GCF_027358695.1 Spea bombifrons | reverse complement strand
TCAGCCAATCAGGAGCTGCCGCTCAGCCCTAGCCACCTGATTGGTGGGTGCTGTCACCTGACCCGGGCTGACCAATCAGAGAGAGGGTAACCTGGGCCAGCTGCTAATTGGTTGCTGGAGTCAGCTGAAACCAATTAGTATGCGCATAAAATGAAACCGATTAGTATGCGCATAAAATATGCGCATAAAATGAAACTGATTAGTATGCGCATAAAATATGCGCATAAAATGAACTGATTAGTATGCACATAAAATATGCGCATAAAATGAAAACCGATTAGTATGCGCATAAAATATGCGCATAAAATGAAACCGATTAGTATGCGCATAAAATATGCGCATAAAATGAAACCAATTAGTATGCGCATAAAATATGCGCATAAAATGAAACCATGAAATCAGGAGCTGCCCCTCAGCCCTAGCCACCTGATTGGTGGGTGCTGTCACCTGACCCGGGCTGACCAATCAGAGAGAGGGGAACCTGGGCCGGCTGCTGATTGGTTGCCGGAGTCAGCTGACTAGGCTCAGCCAATCAGGTGCTGCCGCTCAGCCCTAGCCACCTGATTGGTGGGTGCTGTCACCTGACCCGGGATGACCAATCAGAGAGAGGGTAACCTGGGCCAGCTGCTGATTGGTTGCTGGAGTCAGCTGACTAGGCTCAGCCAATCAGGGGCTGCCCCTCAACCCTAGCCTCCTGATTGGTGGGTGCTGTCACCTGACCCCGGGTCACCTGACCCGGGCTGACCAATCAGAGAGAGGGTAACCTGGGCCAGCTGCTAATTGGTTGCTGGAGTCAGCTGAAACCAATTAGTATGCGCATAAAATGAAACCGATTAGTATGCGCATAAAATATGCGCATAAAATGAAACTGATTAGTATGCGCATAAAATATGCGCATAAAATGAAACTGATTAGTATGCGCATAAAATATGCGCATAAAATGAAACCGATTAGTATGCGCATAAAATATGCGCATAAAATGAAACCGATTAGTATGCGCATAAAATATGCGCATAAAATGAAACCAATTAGTATGCGCATAAAATATGCGCATAAAATGAAACCATGAAATCAGGAGCTGCCCCTCAGCCCTAGCCACCTGATTGGTGGGTGCTGTCACCTGACCCGGGCTGACCAATCAGAGAGAGGGGAACCTGGGCCGGCTGCTGATTGGTTGCCGGAGTCAGCTGACTAGGCTCAGCCAATCAGGTGCTGCCGCTCAGCCCTAGCCACCTGATTGGTGGGTGCTGTCACCTGACCCGGGCTGACCAGAGAGAGGGTAACCTGGGCCAGCTGCTGATTGGTTGCTGGAGTCAGCTGACTAGGCTCAGCCAATCAGGGGCTGCCCCTCAACCCTAGCCTCCTGATTGGTGGGTGATATCACCTGACGAAGGCTGACCAATCAGAGAGAGGGGAACCTGGGTGGGCTGCTGATTGGTTGCTGGAGTCAGCTGACTAGGCTCAGCCAATCAGGGGCTGATTGCAGCTGCCCCTCATATCATATTTGGTATCACTTTATTATTATTTATTAATTATTAAATTGTTAAATGAATCATTAATAATGAAAAGCTATTTTTTTCTTGCTGTGTTAACTTGTGGGCACCAAGGTAGCTGCAGCTCAGTTATCACTTACTACCACGGAGACATTACGGGCGTGGGAACAAGCTGGCAGTAACCAGATTCGAACTTGCAAGCAACAAGGCGGAAGCCCGACACCTTAACCACAAGGCCAAGCCAGAGATTCTGGAGCAAGCTGTCTCTGTAGCGTATTGGTTTAGGTGTTAGAGTGATTTTAGTTTAGGTTTAGGTGATTGTTGAGGTTCTGGGCTCAATTCCCTAAGGCTAAAGGATTGTTTCTCAAACCCTTCGTGTCCAGTCTCTGTAGCCTAATGGGTAAGCTATTGGACTTGATGGCTTGGGGCTCTGAGTTCGATTCCCCAATGCTACACCTGTCTCTGTTTAGGTTTTGTTTTTATGTGGGCACATAGACTGAAACATAAGCCATCTTGTCTTTCCCCTTACAAGCCGCCTTTTTTTTTAGTTTATTCAGTCAGGCTAGGTAAAGGTAAAACTAAAGGATTGTTTCTTATACCTGTTCTCTGTGGTGCAATGGTTGAGGTTCAATTCACCCAAAGCTGGGTGCAGTTTCCATATGGCAATGTAACGCAATGAGTCCATTGAATGATTTATTCAAATAAAATATGTGCATACAATGAAACCAATTAGTATGCGCATAAAATATGTGCATAAAGTGAAAACGATTAGTATGCGCATAAAATATGCGCATAAAATATGCGCATAAAATATGCACATAAAATATGCGCATAAAATGAAACCAATTAGTATGCGTATAAAATTTGCACATAAAATGAAACCGATTAGTATGCATATACAATTTGCGCATAAAATTTGCGCTCGTACGGACATTTAACACGGCACAGACTAACTAATTGAACAGGGAGGGAGACCAGTGGCATCAGCAGGGTAAGTTGCAGCATTG
>NW_026520966.1:10000-15000 GCF_027358695.1 Spea bombifrons | reverse complement strand
TAATCCTACACAAAAAAATATACTGTAAATAGGCAACATAACAAAGTAAGCGTTACAGCAGACACCGAGCCAGGTGAATACGGCTCAGTTCAGGGGACTCTTATATATATATATATATATATATATATATATATATATATATATATATATATATATATATATATATATATATAGATAGATAGATATATATATATATCTATATATATATAGTGTAGCATATATATAACATGTAATGTAGCATATATATATATATAGATATATATTATATAGTATATATAGTGTAGCATATATATATATTTATAAACTATATATAGTGTAGCATATATATTTATGTAAATTGTATATAGTGTAGCATATATATATATATATATATATATATATATATAATGTAGCATATATAGTATACAGTATAGCATATATATATTATATATAGTGTAGCACATATATATACATATAATATATATAGTGTCGCATATATATAATATATAATATATAGTGTAGCATATATATATAAATTATATAGTGTAGCATATATATAACATGTAATGTAGCATATATATATATATATATATAGATATATATATTATATAGTATATATAGTGTAGCATATATATATATATATAAACTATATATAGTGTAGCATATATATATGTATATTATATATAGTGTAGTATATATATTTTATAATGTAGCATATATATTATACAGTATAGCATATATTATACAGTATAGCATATATAGTGTAGCATATATATATATATATTAGTGTAGCATATATATATGTATATTATATATAGTGTAGCATATATATATATTATATAGTGTAACATATTATATATAGTGTAACATATATATGAATATTATATATAGTGTGGCATATATATTATACAGTATAGCATATATATATATATTAGCATATATTTAACATGTAATGTAGCATATATATATATATATATATATTATATAGTATATGTAGTGTAGCATATATATATAAACTATATATAGTGTAGCATATATATATGTATATTGTATATAGTGTAGCATATATATATATATATTATATATAATGTAGCATATATATTATGTAGTATAGCATATATATATAGTGTAGCATATATATATATATATATTAGTGTAGCATATATATATTATATATAGTGTAGCACATATATATATATATATATATATATAGTGTAGCATATATATAACATGTAATGTAGCATATATATATATATATATAGATAGATATATATTATATAGTATATATAGTGTAGCATATATATATAAACTATATATAGTGTAGCATATATATATGTATATTATATATAGTGTAGCATATATATTATATATAATGTAACATATATATTATACAGTATAGCATATATATTATACAGTATAGCATATATATATATATATATTAGTATAGCATATATATATGTATATTATATATAGTGTAGCATATATATATTATATAGTGTAACATATATATATTATATATAGTGTAACATATATATGAATATTATATATAGTGTAGCATATATATTATACAATATAGCATATATATTATACAGTATAGCATATATATATAGTGTAGCATTTATATATACATATATATATATATATTAGTGTAGCATATATATATTATATATAGTGTAGCACATATATATATATAAAATATATATAGTGTAGCATATATATAACATGTAATGTAGCATATATATATATAGATATATATTATATAGTATATATAGTGTAGCATATATATATAAACTATATATAGTGTAGCATATATATATGTATATTATATATAGTGTAAAATATATATATTATATATAATGTAGCATATATATTATACAGTATAGCATATATATTATACAGTATAGCATATATATAGTGTAGCATATATATATATATATATATATATATTAGTGTAGCATATATATATGTATATTATATGTAGTGTAGCATATATATATTATATAGTGTAACATATATATATTATATATAGTGTAACATATATATGAATATTATATATAGTGTAGCATATATATTATACAGTATAGCATATATATTATACAGTATAGCATATATATATAGTGTAGCATATATATTATATATAGTGTAGCACATATATATATATAAAATAAAATGTAATGTAGCATATATATATATAGATATATATTATATAGTATATATAGTGTAGCATATATATATAAACTATATATAGTGTAGCATATATATATATATATTATATATAGTGTAGCATATATATTATACAGTATAGCATATATATTATACAGTGTAGCATATATATATATATATATATATATATATATTAGTGTAGCATATATATATTATATATAGTGTAGCACATATATATAAAATATATATAGTGTAGCATATATTTATATATTATATATAGTGTATCATATATATATTATATAGTGTAACATATATATATTATATATAGTGTAAAATATATATGAATATTATATATAGTGTAGCATATATATTATACAGTATAGCATATATATATAGTGTAGCATATACATATATATATTAGTGTAGCATATTTATATTATATGTAGTGTAGCACATATATATATAAAATATATATAGTGTAGTATATATTTCACATGTAATGTAGCATATATATATATAGATATATATTATATAGTATATATAGTGTAGCATATATAAATATAAACTATATATAGTGTAGCATATATATGTATATTATATATAGTGTAGCATATATATTATACAGTATAGAATATATATTATACAGTATAGCATATATATATATATAGTGTAGCATATATATATATTATATAGTGTAGCATATATATATATTATATATAGTGTAGCATATATATATTATATATAGTGTAGCATATATATATTATATATAGTGTAGCATATATATATTATATATAGTGTAGCATATATATTATATATAGTGTAACATATATATATATATACAATATATAGTGTAGTATATACATATATTGTATAGTGTAGCATATATATATTATATAGTGTAGCATATATTTATATTATATATAGTGTAACATATATATATATATATATATATATTATATATAGTGTAGCATATATATATTATATATAGTGTAGCATTTATATTATATAGTGTAGCCTATATATTACACAGTATAGCATATATATTATAGAGTATAGCATATACATAGTATAGCATATATTATATATAGTGTAGCACATATATTATATATAGTGTAGCATATATATTATATATAGTGTAGCATATATATAATATATAGTGAGGCATATATATATAGTGTAGTATATATAATATATAGTGTAGTATATATATTATATATGGTGTAGCATATATCTAATATATAGTGTAACATATATATTATACAGTATAACACATATATATTATATATAGTGTAACATATAGATATTATATAGTGTAGCATATATATATTATATAGTGTAACATACATATATAGTGCAGTATATATAATATAAAGTGTAGTATATATATTATATAGTGTAGCATATATCTAATATATAGTGTAACATATATATATTATACAGTATAACACATATACATATTATATATAGTGTAGCATATATATATTATATAGTGTAGCATATATATATTATACAGTATAGCACATATATATATTATATATAGTGTAGCATTTATTTATAATATATAGTGTAGCGCATATATATATTATATGTAACATATATATGTTACACTATATATTATATAGAGTGTAGCATATATATTATATATAGTGTAGCATTTATATATATAGTGTAGTATATATAATATATAGTGTAGTATATATATTATATATGGTATAGCATATATCTAATATATAGTGTAGCATATATATTATACAGTATAGCACATACATATATATATATTATATAGTGTAGCATATATATATATATATCATATATAGCGTAGCATATATTTATAATATATAGTGTTACATATATATATAATATATATTATATATAGTGTAGGATATATATATTATATAGTGTAACATATATATATTATATAGTGTAGCATATATATAATATATATAGCGTAGCATATATATAGCGTAGTATAAATAATATATAGTGTAGTATATATTATATATGGAGTAGCATATATCTAATATATAGTGTAGCGTATATATATTATACAGAATAGCACATATATATATATTATATATAGTGTAGCATATATTTATAATATATAGTGTAGCATATATTTATAATATATATTATATATAGTGTAGCATATATATATTATACAGTGTAGCATATATATAATATATAGTGTAGTATATATATTATATATGGTGTAGCATTATCTAATATAGAGTGTGGCATATATATTATACAGTATAACACATATATATTATACATAGTGTAGCATATATATTATATAGTGTAGCATATATAGTTTATATAGTGTAGCATATAATTATATATTATAGCATATATACTATATATATTATACAGTATAGCATATATATACATATATGTACATACATATACATATTCATATACATACTTATACATAAATATATATATGCATATATATATATACATATATATATACACACACACTCCATCATATATATATATATATATATATATATATACACACACACATATATATATTATATACACACATACATATATATAGGGCTGCAACAACTAATTGATAAAATCGATAATAATCGATAATGAAATTCGTTGGCAACGAATTTCATTATCGATTAGTTGAATCGATTATTATCGATTATAAAATGAGGGTTTTTTCAGAGCAAACGCTCTGAAAAATCCCCCTCATTATATAATCCGTTTAGTCTGACTCACCGTCTCACAGCAGCAGCTCCTACTTACTCCCCCTCCCTGTAATCACTGTGACAACTGGCCCCGCCCCTTCCTTCTCCAGGCCAGAACCACATGGCTGTGACACTCATCTAACTGTAAGTATATGTACA
>NW_026520965.1:0-29498 GCF_027358695.1 Spea bombifrons | reverse complement strand
TTTTGATATTTTATTGAATATCATTAAATGGAAAGTCTTCTTCAAATATATCTTAACATGATGTAATAAAAGCTTTTTTAACTGATTTTGATTAATTGAAATACTCATTAATTTAATTATATTATTAGATAAATAATTATTACAGCAAATCACTGCCAAATATGGAAATACTCGATTATTTGTTATTTAAATTTTAACATATAAAGTCAATTATCTTAAATTTTATTAGTTATTAAGCAATATCATCTAATTATTCTATATCATCACTATCTTCGAATACAAGAGAAAGACACATAAATGCTGAAGACAATTAGTAATTAATTAATGATTAAGTTTAATCTTCATTATATAAATTTTTCTTAATAAAATCAATAATTTAATCAAATGTTTTAAGTTTAATTGCTGCATCCATGCATATTTAGTCTTAGCAAAGATATCCGATAAATATAAAGTAAAATGTTCTTGATAATGGTTATTTAGCATTTTACATATCTAAATTTAAGATTTCATTCTTTTTAGCTATATTTGAAATATTATAGAGTGGAAGTAATTATTATTTAACAGATTTATTATTTTTAACAATGTTACAAAGCAATCCTAACATTAACTCTAACATGTTCTTAACATTTGAACGTATAGAAGAGAATACAATATTTATAAACTCATCATTGTTTGAAATTTGTATCGCTGCTTTTGGGATTACAGAAATATTTCTGAGAGCAAAAAGGGCCAATTCTTATCTTAATAAATCTATATTAACATTAATACAGATAATTATTAAATCTATAAACTCCATTTCATATATTTTTAAAGCATATTTAGAATTGGTTGAAGCTGAAAAATTAACAATAAATCCAATACAATTTTATATTATAGTATGTGCTGACTAAGTTGAAAGTTCAGCTTTACCTTCTTTAAAAAATTACAATTTGTTTGTTGAAGTTAAATATTAAATTGATTTCTATAATAGTTGTTTTACAATATTTAATATTTCTGGCTATTCATAAATAATTTCTCGTGATTAATCATTTCTAAGTGAGTTTTAAAAAAGTCTTATTGATTCTGCACATAAAATTAAATCTGGTCTATGCAATGCTTACATTATGTATTAATTATGCAAATATTTATTTATATCATACTGAATTGGTAATATTTATTTTGATTGTTCATCCTAGTTAAGTACTTCGGAACAAACCATACATTTTCGTTATGTCCCTTCAAGATCAGAAAAGAAAGATTTCGGACAACAAGAATCGCAAACACTCTTCCACATCTTCTACAGTGATGTCTTCTAGTGAAAAATGTAAATTATTTGATACATATCATGCAACATAATGCTTCTTTATCTTCAACCCAATCAGATCGTTCTGTGAGAATTTTTAGCGGAATTGATATTTATAAAGAGAAATCAATATTATTTTAGAGAACAAATTTGGCTTTTTTACGTTTTCAATCAATTATTACTCATTAACTTATTCATCTTATTTCATCTTAATTTAGAGTTGGATATATCAATTTATATTTTAAAACTTAAATAATTCAAATTTCTTTTATTAATTTTTATAAAAATAACTTTTTGAAATCCACTTCACATTCCTCTATAAATGTCACGTTATGATTCTAGAACTACAATGTTCTCTGATGAGGGCCGTTTAATGTAAGTAGAATATGCGATGAAAGCTGTTTCTTAAGCACCACCGGTATTGGGCATAGTTGCTATTGACGGTATTGTAATTGCAGCATAAAAAAAAATTCCAAAATTATTGATTAAGAAAGATCAGGGAAAATATGCCAACTTGATAATCATATTTGTGGATCAGTTTGCGGTATAATTGCCGATGCCAATTATCTTGTTGACTGCGCTAGATAAATTTGTTAAGACTATCTTCTTAGATATGATGAGATTATTGGTATTGAATAAATGGTTCATGAATTGGCAAACATAAAATAATCTGTTACACAATATGGTGGTTTACGTCCATATGGGGCTTCTTTCCTAATTGCAGGATATGATCACGAATAAAACAATTATAAATTATTTTAAACTGATCCATCTGGTAATTTTTCATAATGGACAGCAACATCCATTGGTAAATCATCAGCAGATATTAATTCACGCCTAAAAACATTTATTAGAAATCTTAATGATAAAATTTCCATTTAAGAAGCAAAAAAGTTTGCTGTTGCATCTCTTACAAAAGCTGTAGAGAAATTAGAATATAATGCAGATAATATTGAAGTAATTGTACTTAAGTATGTTGATGGTGCAGTTAATATAGACTATGTTCCTAATGAAGAAATTAATAACTTGTGTAATGAAGTTAAAGATTAAGATGATGATGTTTTTGCAGATCGCGGTGGTGATACTTAAAATGATGCTGATTCCAATTGACAGTGATATTTCTCTTAATATTTATTCTTAATTTATTAAAACTATTATATATAAAAAATAATTGAATGAAATGACAATAATATATTTAAAACTAGTATTTCATTACTATTTGAACAATATATACAAACTAATAATTTTGAAGATTCAAAATTGCTATAAAATTCTTATATTATTTATTATCATTTTCATAAAATTCATTTTTATTCTAAGGGACTAAGCCCATCATATTATACTTTTTTGACTTTTATAAATTTTTTTTTAAGTTTTTTAAATATTTTTCCTTAGTTTTCAAACCCACTAGAAATAACACTACCTGCTGCTTATATTGTTCTTAATGCGTACTCTACTGTATTTCCATTTGTTAATACAAATGGCAAGGAGAAATTTTCAACTAAAGCACAGCTTCTCATTAATTATTTTGGTTATGCAAGAACTATTAAATAAATAATTGCAGGCATCATTTCATCCATTCCGAAAGGTTTTGTTGGAGGAATAAATAAGGGTAAATTAGGATCTTAAATATATAGCTTTTATTGTTATTAATCATTTAAACAATTTGTTATTTCGGTAATATCTGCTCCATTATATGGATCAATGATGTAATTCATTATCGATGGGTCTGATTATGAAGGAAGATCAATTTTTATATCAGAGGTAATAACTCGAGAAACCGGACTTTATAATTGTGATATTTCGAAATCTGGAAGGTCGTAAGTAAATGTCATACCTAAATCTTAAACTTAAATTTTTTCAATAATTACTTTATGTTGCATTTGTTGCTTATCATGCTCAGATATTGATTCTGATATTGATTTTCTGGTTTTTATTTCTTAGTTTTGTTTTTTAACAAACTTTTGATATTCTTCTAACTATATTAGTTTCCCTATTGTATTTTCTACTTCTTTGTATATAATGGACAATGCTATAGCAATTTAAGTTGGCGATTACAATTAATGCATCTTCTCCATAATTTATTTTGCAATTCGCCACGATATTAACTTATTAGCTTATTCAGGGATAAAAAAGCTTGGCAAACATAAATCTTATATTGTGATTTCATTTTCTTTTTAATTAAATAATCTATAATAATAATTTATGCGATGATCATAATAACAAGCTAAAGGATCAAAATCTAATAGTATATCTTTAAGTGATTATATTATATATTCAAAACTACAAATTTACCAAGGATTTACTATTAACTACAAATATAATTCCAAAAATGTCATTCTTTCCTGTAAAGAACGCGGAATAGGAATATCTTATATCGATTTTTAAAGTTTTTTTTAATAAAATAGTAAAGATTATTCATTGCTTAATGGTTATAATATCAGTTCTGTTTATTATTTTAAAATTTAATTTATTTTGGTAGTTGCATCTAAATCATCTTTTGAAAGCACTTAATATAAGAATAGTAAATTTTCAGGAAGATTTTTAAGTGAAGGTTTTTAATTTCTTAGTTTTTAATGCCACTCTTTTCCATAAAACTATCTTGGATTGCCAAACTTTGGTAATTGTTTTTATTCGAAATCTTTCATAAAAAATTGAATAATGTCAAGACAAGAGTCAATTGGAGCTTATTATACAGAGTTTCTAAATGAGTTAACATGATCAACTAATTATAATTTTTCTAAAGCATCTCTAAATACATTTTGTGATTATTATAGTGTAAATATATGATATAACATTTCTTATGGAGATATTGTCATATTTTTTGGAAGTGAAAATGTAAGTTATTATTAATATCATTATACAATTTTATTAATAATACCACTTTAAAATGAATTAAAATAAAACAGAATAACCAACAAATGATTCAATTCTTTTTGATATGGATAGTACATTATTTAGTATGGAAGAAATTTGGGTAAAACGAATGAAAGCTTATCCTGGTATTAAAAATATACAAGAATATCCAATGACAGAATTATTACTTAAAAGAATAAATGTAATAAGTGCTCTATATTCATAGGAAGCAGTATATAATCCCCGATTTTATGCAGATGAACCAGTATATTCAGTACCAATTAGTATTGTTAAATATTTAATTGGATTAAATTATGATGTTTGGTTTGTTACCGGTTTACCAACAAATTATTAACAATGCAATGGAATTCATGAAAAAATATCACAAATTTTGAGAATATTTGGGTATAAATAGACCAAAAAAATAATTTTTACTTTTCATAAATATACTGTTAAAGGAAGGTACTTAATTGATGACCATCCAAATTTAATACAAGATGAATAAAAAGCAGTATGGAAAGGAATTCTTGTTAATTGGGAATATAATTTAAATGTTTAATGTGAAAGACGAGTATCTTTAAAATCTATGAAGAAAGATTTAATTGATGTATTTAAGAAAGATAAATTTATATTCGAAAATATTCCTATTGTTAACTAGATTTTTGAAATTGAATGAATAATAATATTTGAAAAAAAGATTTATTTTGAAGTAAAATTCATAACACTTTATAGCAATTTAATTGATAAGTAATTTATTAAAAGAATATAAAAAATTAAGTAGTAGTAGTTTAAATAAATTATTAATACAATTTATATATCTACATTCATTTATTAATTTATAACAATAGTATAGTATTTTAATTAAAATTTTAACCACTTCTAGATTAAAAGAAATGAATGATTAAGATAATAACAATTAAGAAGAATAGTCTGATGAAATTCTTTTGAATTTTATGTTAAATGGTTAAAGTATGAATACAATCAATGTAAAATAGTTAATTGAGTAGGAAACTGCAAAAAATTTTTTTTCATATTAAATTATTGATGCGAAATTTGATTTAACAAAAATATCAAAAATACCATAATCATTTATGAAAAATCTTTAAGCTGTATTGGATTAGTCACGTATGTCATGTATTTAAAATATTGATCTTTTGCCAGATGAATATTAAAATGAGTTTTATTTTCGTAGACAAGTCCAAATTTAAACATAATTTATGTAATAAAATGAATGCTAGTTTTATGTGTACCCTGAATAGGATTTTGATGAAATAGAAGTGTCAAATTCTTCGGAATCCGAACATTAGTAAGAAATTTCTTCATTAAAACCTCCAACAAAGCCAATTTCTTATAAGATGAGTTACGATATATAAGGATTAATCAAAGATTTTTTGTTACCAAAATAAAATACAAAATTAAAAATAATTAGAAGTTTAAATTTTATTAATGAATAAATTTATAAAAATGTGTTATTTCTACATGATTTTTATCAATCTCCAATTGATTTAATCAAGGCATCATTTAGTTTTTTTGAAAATGGAATTAACGTTGTAGCTCCATTTCTTGCCGATATTATTGCATTAACTTCACATGTCGAAGTTCAAAACATACTTCCTTTTATAATAGATTTTTTAGCACGCTATGTTCGTCTTGTGTTTAGTCGAAAGAAGTATTGTATTGTATGCCATGGAACTTCATCTGCTTTTGCGATAAGTTTATAAAAATTTGATAGATTATGCTAAAGAATAATTGTATGCAATCCAATAGGCAACATAACTTTAGATTAAACCAAACGTAAAGAGAGAACCAGAAAAAGTAGCTCATAATTTTCAGAAAAACAAAGTGATCATGATGTTTCAGATAAATCATTTGATGATGTCAGTAATTAGTTGGGCCAAGCAACTTAATAATTATTGGAATAAGAGCGTAAAATATAAAGAGTTGTTAACTAATTAAATTAATAAGATAGTGACAAAAAATAAGATAAATAATAAAAAAAAGGTGTAAATGAATAATCAGAAATATCAGAGACCATTACACCAGCTCGTCGATACAGTACATCAATAGAAATTCATCGTAAAAGTAGTAAAAATCTAATTCAAGATGAAATTGAAGCATTAAATTAATAATAATAGTAAAATACTAGCAGAATATAAAAGTTTCAAGCTCAGTAAGCGAGAGAAACTGTATCTAGGGATAATAGTATGAAACGAGATGTAGTAGTATTAACCAAACAAAAGCACCGTCAAAAATAGTCAAAAGAATTAATTGAGTCAATCAATAATGTTTTAATTAATGTATATGATGAAAAAGTAACATATATGCTAATTTAAAAATTGTAATTGTCTAATAATTCTAAATTAATTTATCCATAAAATGGATTTAAAGAAGATTTTGCAAAAATTTATAAACAACACATAATGACTAGTAAAATGCAGTAGCATTTCAAGTAACTATTATTTAGTTTACATATTTTTTCACCATTAGATGCAACGATGTTTTATGATTAAATTATAGACAATTATTTTTTTGAGATGATGTATGAATTGACTTATATTTGTGAATAAGATGTAAAAGTACATCCAAATTAAGAAATTTATTTTTTTGTCTCAGATCATTCACCATTATTAACAACAAATATACTAGAACAACTTAATTTGATGGAACTAAAAGCATAAAATGTTATTGTACGTACAATTTATGGTTGTGGGCATGATATGTATATTTTGAGCTTACCATTTATGGTTCAAATTTTAAAGGGAATATTTAGTGATGCTTGAAACTAAAAATCAAATCACTGGTTATTAGTAAATAGTTTGCTAAACTTAAGAAGCAGATAATGCTTTTTGAAGTTCGAAAATCTCTCTTTCAAGTTCTTTAATTCTTCTTTAGTAGATAAAACAATTTGGACACTTTTAATCACTTTTATTTAATTAACTAAACTACAAATCATAATTGGCTTTTTATAAATATTATTACGGTGAAAGATCTTTAAGTGGTATATCTTTATTGAAAACAGGTGAGTTTTTTGATATTTTGGATGCAATTCTGTTAAATTTATCTTATTAACTTGTATATAATGTTGGTTCATTTTTTCTAACTTCAGTAAATTGCCATTCATCAACATATTATTTTAAATTATCAAACATCACCTTAATAAATCCGATTAATAATTTCTAATCATAATTAACTATTTTTATTATTTATTAATCATCTAATCTTAATTAAAGTTTGGGAAATACTTTCTCATTCATATATTTCCAATTATCTATTTTTTACTCTTTTGCTGAACTTTTGTTTACTGAAGCTATTGAAGTTAGATATGATTTATAGTCTTTGCAATTTCTAAGAAAATACTTGGGTTATGAGTATTTTTCTTGATTAGGTTGTCTTGGCATTGCTGAAGTCCAAAAGCAGATGAAATTAATATAATATCCATCTGTAAATTCTCGCAGATGTATATTTTGCAGATCAAACGGAGTTAAAAGGTCTTTTAAATCCAATGACATTTAAGAAATTGGAGTGATTAATTTTTATTAAATACATATTATATAATTATTTAGTAATACCACTTTAAAATGATGAAAGTTTAAACTAAAATATTGCTATATGAGTACGTCGTATGTAAGCCACAATAATTTGATGAAAAATATCATATATTTTCTAACTTAAAATCAATCAAGACACCAATTATACGATTATATTGCAGAGGAATAGACGAATAAGACTAATACTCGTCTTTATTACTTCATGTTCATGGATTTTATCCGTATTTCTTTGTGCAAATACCAGATAATGTTATAACATCAATTTAAGATATAAAGAAGTTTATAAAATAATTTGCAAGTGATCTTGAAACAGCTTTTTTATCATAGTATCCCATGCTCAATAACAAACTTAATGGAGTAATTCATGACATTTAGCTAGTGAAAGCAAAACCTTTCATTGGATATCATAAAGATAATACATTATTCTTAAAAATTTATGTAACAGAATAAAACTTAGTCAACCTTGTTGCTAATGTATTACGTTAAGGGAAGGTAATAACATCATTGCTTTGTTATGAAACACATATTAATTTATTTATGAAATTTATTCATGATTGTAAAATATGTTTGTAAAATGGTTTGTTTGTTAAAAACTGTAGAGTTAGAGGTTATAAGGATAGTCAAACAGGATAAATGAAGTATAATAGTAATAATTAAAATCTTAATTCTTTAGAAAGTAATAACTATACATAAATAATAGAGTAAAAAATATCAACTTGCGATTTTGAATTAGATTGTTATGCATCAGATATTATTTAAGATTTGGACTACAATTTAGATTTTAGTTCTGATAATTTAATTACAACTAAATCTTAAACCTAAATTAAGTAAATAAAATCACCACAATTTGTTGGATAACTATAATTACTATAATAATAACGAAAAATAAGAATTGCATACTAAATAGAAAGCAATATGCTATAAACAAATAATATCCAATGTGATAACTCTATTGATATTTAAGAAATCTTACCAGAAAATTTGTAATAAACTTCTTTAATTTAGGATGATAATGGAAAACCGGAATTTTCATAAAGTCTTTTGACTAATGATGAATTAGAGGAAGATAATTATGATTTAGATGTAAAAGCTTTTGATGATAAGTTTGATGGTGGTAACGATATAGATAATTAACCAAGTGAAGATAGTGAGTTTTTAGAAATTTAGGTCAAATAAACTTAAGATAAAGTTGAGGAAAACATTTTCTAAATACTTCATTATTCGGATTAAAATGATATACCTGTAAAACCTTTTTAATGGGCAGGAAAAATTTATAATTTTTAGAGAGTAAATTCAGAAAATAATAAGTAAAATTAACAATATACTGTTTAAGAATTAGATGGTCCAGAAACAATTTCACTTAATTCTGATATTTATGAAGAAGCTGCTGAACAATAAATATCTATTATAAGTAAAAATAATAAATATTAAGTATTTCAATTAGAAAATAACAATTTTTTAAATCTACAATAATTATTTTAAAATAAAAAATAATATTTTTATATAAATTAAACTCAAATTTCTCCTAGAATTAGTTAACTTTAATCATAACTAGATGAATATAATAAAATATAAAAATTAATAAAGTAAATAGAAGATTAAAATAATACGAAATAAAATTTTTATATAACTTGTTTACATATTGAAGTAACTAAACTATAAGATGCAATAGTATTATAATATTATGATAGCGAATAATAGTAGCTTGTATTGAATGGAGAACAGAACATTATTAAATAATCATAATTTTACATTTATTTATTTGATAGTATCTATTCAAATTAATTAATAGTTAAATAAGCAAAAAATGCATTATTTGAACAAATTCGTAACTTAAATATTAATTTTAAAGATGTAGAATTCCTTGTTGAAAGTAAATTTAATATAATTACTAAACTAATTCCTAATATTATTTAATAATTAGATCCAGATATTATTTTTTCATGGAAAATGGGTTATAATGGTTTAGGGTTACTAACAATAATGTCATATGATTTTGAAATTGATTTATTGAGTTAAATATCAAGAACACCATTTTAATAAAGTGAATATTTGGTTAAATTATTAAATTAGTTTAAAAATAATTATAAAGAAATTAAATAGTTTGTATTAAAAGAAGGTTTTTATTCATTGGGAGCATAAATTAGTGGAAGACTATTTTATAGTGTTTAATAAATATCAAAACAAACTTTTAAACTTAATAACTATTAGCATATAGGATATTTTATAAGAATTGAAATTTAGTGATATTTATATCAATTAATTAAATAATGACTAATTAAATATAATTATAAATAATCAACATTAATTTATTAATCAATAAACTTTTTAAGATGATGGCTTTTACTAAATAAAAACAGAAAATGAGGACATTTGCCATTCTGGTTCAACATTAAAATTACCATTGGAATTTAGTTTAATAGAATCTTTTTAAACATCTTTATTATCAAGTATAATAATATAAAAGATAAATTTTTTAGTAACATCAATGGAAACTTCATATTTATTTAAAGTACCATTTCATGAAAGTATAACAAGAGGTAGTTAATTTAAAGTTGAAACTTTTTTATTTTAAGATACAAGAAAAAATAATTATGTATTAGGCCCTTCACCAACTCATTATGAAGTAGCTTAAATGAGAGCAATGGAATCAGTTCCACTTGTAGCAGAACCTTAATCTGGATTTTATGAGTTTCCATTATTAGTATTTGATTTTGCATCATTGTATCCATCAATTATATGTGCGTATAATATATGTTATAGCACAATTTTACAAAATTTTGAGTTAATATAGAAAATAGGGCCTTTTAATATTAGATTTAAGTAAAATAATTTTGTTTCAATAAACTCTGAAACTGATGTCATATACTCCCCTGTTAAATGTTTGTTCGTTAAAGAAAAAATTCATAAAGGTTCATTACCATATATAATGTTGCAATGTTTAAAAATTCGAAGATAATTGGTTAAAATTGAAAATGAACTAATTGTTAATAAAGAATAAATATTAACTTATATAGAAAATATAAAAAACCTCAAACTGTCATAATAATATATATAATAACTTGACGAAACCCTATCTATATTAATTTATAATATAAGTAAGTATCATGCAAGATAAATGGCTTTAAAAAACCTTATGAATACAACATATGGTTATACTTCAGCTAGTTATAGTGGTCGAATGCCGTGTTCATTAATAGCTGATTCTATAATGGAGATGTCCAGATAAACACTTGAATATTGTATATAATTGGTCGGAAAATAATTTAAGTTACAAGTACTATATGCAGATACTGATTCCATGTTTGTCTATACAAAAAATTATTTTAAGGATTAAAAAGACAAAAAAGATATTTTATTGTAAGCTAATGAGTTAGGGAAACAAATACTTTAAACTATTAATTCATAAATGTAACCACCAGTAAAAATAAAATTAGAAAGAATATATATGCCATGCATTCTAGTAACCAAAAAGCGTTATGTAGGTCAATCATTTAATCCTGAAACGATTGAAAAGATGAAACACAAAGATTTTAGTCAAATAATTCGATTTATTGATGCAAAAGGTATAGAATCAATAAGAAGAGATATGCCAATGATAACAAGAAATTTATGCACTTAAGCATTACAAGTACTATTTTGTAACAATAACTTGTCAGAACTTAAACAATATTATTAGAACTACTTCATTAATTATTGTTTTAATGAACTAGATTTTAAATAATTCATATTTTAAAAGAAATGTAAATTTAATTTTTCTTCTGCTGATAGATCATTTTCATCCAAAATTGCATCAAAAAAATTGGGAAAAAATAGTTACTCTTTAATACCAGAATATGGTGAAAGAGTACAATATGTTATTGTTCGTTAAGAAGCATAAAATTTAATAAACTCAACATAATCACCTGATTACTTATTCTTATTAGATCAGAATGCATAATAATTGCATTAATTACATTTTGCATATTACTTAGAACGATAATTAATTAATCCAATGTAAAGAATTTTTGGTATTTGTGGATTTTCAGTTATTGACAGTTTAAAAGAGGTTTCCTTATTCATTTTAAAAAATTAAACGCTATTTCTTAATATGAATACTAGTTAAATTATTAAAATGAAATAATTAGTTAAATATTTTACAAAATTAAATTATTAAGATATTTAGTATAATATTTGTTTAAATTTAAAACATTTTTAATAAATTGTGAGTATGAATTAGTAATAATATCTAAAAAGTTTTTAAACCGATAATCTAGTATTAAATTAATAAATTGCATTGAATAATATGATTTCTGGTTTAAAATTTGATAATTCTCAATAATCAATGTTTAAATAAATTAATAGATAATACTATTAATGTTTAATTTGTAATTCATCTTTAAGTTTATAAGTTATAAAAAATATTTATATTTGCTATTCATTAGTAAGTAATGAAACAAGAAAAAGATATTGAAGATATTAATATTAATTATTTAAAATTAAAAAATCATATTATCGAAACTTAGTTACAAAATATAATTTTATAATATAAATGTTGTTTAGAAAATTGTATCACTTGTTTTGGTATTTCAATAGATAAAAAATCTATATGTATTAATACAAGTTGTCCTAATTTTATTTTATTAATTAAATTACGATAACATTATTAGTTATTAAGTAGCAATTCATTTGCTATATAAAATGTAATGAATGATACTGAAGAAATAAACAAATAAAAAAATAAAAGGATCTTCAATGATATACCTCTACTTCCATCTATGCCTCAAGTGATCCAATTGATGTATTAATGCGTATAACTCCATCAAAGTATTTTAAATGTTAAAATATGATTTAAAGAGATTCATAAGGCTTTAATTCAAATGATTAATCACTAGCTTTTAAATGCTAAGTATCAAAATTTAAGGTTACTTATTAAACCTCAGAAATAAGCGATTTAAACAATAATCCACTTTTTTGCATTTTTGAATTTAAACGATTTGGCAGAACTTTTAAATAGTTACAAATTAATTAACCCTAAAGACAAGTATTATTAATTTTTGGTAATACGTGTGGTTTTTACACCTAGTCGATACTTTTAAGAATAGGAAATTTTTTTAAATGAGAACTTGATTTGATAGTAACTAAATTTAAAGTTTCATCTTCACTATCGTCATATTCCTCCTAAATTTTAATTTTTTATTGGTTTTATATTTTATTATTGTTAAATTTATTTGAATTTTATTATTTTTTGGATAGTGGTTTATCAATATAGTAGTCTTCTTGCTTTTTTTCTTAGTTAGCTTTTTATTATTATTGCTATACAATTCGTTATTACATTAATTAGCTTTCTAATTCTAATTCTTTTTATCTTTGTCGTACTCTTTCCTATTCTCTTTATTAATTATTTTTTCAATTTATATAACATCAGCTATTTCTTTGAACAATAAATCATTAATAATTTCTTCTTACTCATCATTTTATTTAATTTCTCGTGATTATTATACTTTTCTCCATTTTTCCTTTGTCTATTCAAGAATATTCCATAGTTTATAATCATTTTGGGAAGCTGCATTGAATATAGTAAAACTGCGGTTTATTAAAGAATCATTTTATATAGTTTCCCTTTATTAAATTTTAACAATAGGATTTAAACTGCTTAGAATGTTTATACTATTAGTAATTGATTGATATTATTGCTATATTTAAGTAGCTACTTCTTATAATTAATTAAATAAATTAGGAAGATGGATATTAAAATATTATGTTAATTAATATAAATATCGAACATGATAGGTTTCTTTTGTTTAATTAACATGAATTGAAGGTAAATTTACAAAATTTTAGGCTTATGTAAAATATTTTAATGCTTATATATCAGAATTTTGTAAAACTAACCAGGGAACATCGTTTTCTATAATCGATTAGAAAGTCTATATTGATTATTTTGATTCCGGTGCCAACGGTAATATAATATAACGCTTTTACATTATTGAACGTGCTGGGTTTGGTATTTAATTATTAATGTTTTCAAATATAAATTTTTCAAGTTTTGAATCATTTATTATAATTGAATCAATACGGGGTGCATGTTTAAAAGATTAATTTATAAAATTTTCCAAACAAGTGATGAGTGGCGTTTTTATTTCAACTTTTACTAATTCTTATAGTATTTAAGAGAGATCACGCTATTTTATATCAGTTGGATTTGAAATGATTTCAACATCAACTAACTATTTGTCCTTATTTTTTTATGTTGATATTTTCTTTTTGATATCTTTTTCATTTGTTGTAGATGGTTAATTTTAAAGTAATTTTTAATTTAAGTAATAATTTTTGTATTCAATTTCACGTTTTTCTATTAGGTTGTCTACTTATGCTATTATGTCAGTTTAAACCGATTATTGATTTAGCGGTGGTAATATTGGGGAACAACAGTCTTAGCAAAATACCTTTATTACTTATTATTAATATTAAATATCTTTTTCTTTCATTTTTGGATCTTTTTATATTGGTACTTAAATTATAAGATCAAGTTAACTTTAGCAAGGTGCACCCAATCTTGTATGTGTTGAATTTCCAGCCCAATCATAAACTGAAACAGATGGATAAAATGGTGTTTCTTCAATTGCTTCCGCTCCAAGAATAAACCTATATACCCCTTATAAATAAGAGATTGTTGTATCAGATATCGGTTGAAATATTTCATGATGAAGTCTAGTAATTGATTAATTTTATTAAATGCTCAACATAAGTTCTGCATTAAAAGGTGGAAGCTATTTATATTCTTGGATACATTCTAAGTACATTTAATCCATTAATTTAAGTATATCACAAATTTCAAATTTCATATTTTTTTCAGGATTTGAAAGGATTGGGTTCAATTTTCTTTGTAAATCGAAATTAATTCTTGAATTTATGCTTGAATGACGATTAAAACGAGAACGTTTATCTAAAATACTATGGAATAAGTTGTAACCCTAACCTGCATATAATAATATTGGGCTTTAGAAAATTTTGTTTTATTGTTTTTATAACTATGTTTATATATCAAATTTACTTCCTGTGTGTGTTTTACCTTCTTTTTTAGTATCATTTACACTTGGTGGTCTTGATTTTTGTTTCAAATTGTTATATTCATTACTATTAGCTTCTATATTAAAATATTATATTATTGACGAATCTGACTTCATAATTTAAATGAGTTTGTTTTGACTGATATATTTTATTAAATCACCTTTATTTGTAAGAATTAGAAAATCACCATTTTATAAAAATAATATAGTTTTATTAAGACTAATAAGATCCAGCAACACATATCGACTTTCATCAGTATCAAAGAATTCTATTTTAGCTTTAAATTGAATTAAATCGTATAAATCTTTTTATTATGTAATATTATCAATTTTTATTGATTCTTAATCAATATCGCAGAAAAACTTTAATTAACCGCAAATTTTAACTGTTGAACTTGAATAAAAATTTGGAATTTATTTTGCATTATTAATTCTTGAGTCTACTTCAAAAATATTTTATTAATAGTTAAAATTATGTTATTTCGATATTATATTAAATATCTGAGATGTAATTAAAACCTATGTACAAAAATCAAATAATTTTATTTTACCATCCAAGTAAATTTGAATAGTTGTGTTGTTTTCTTATATTATAAGTTGTTATTCAGATGCGCTTATATGCCATCCATCTGTAAATTAAGCATTAAATTTGGCTTTTGATATGTATTAATTACTTATACAGTTTGTTTAACTATACTCAGCTTTTAATCTCTAAAAATTTAATTTATTGGAATCACTTATTTAAGGCGTAATTTACTATTCAACTTTATGTTTTTCAGTATTTTTTGTTCCTTAAGCTGCAGTTGGTGGTCGTGATTTTAATTTTATTGGTTAAATTTCATAAACTGGTAATAGTAGTAATTTGTCTTATAATTAGGAATTATTTCCAAATTATTAATTAATATCATTGAAACAACCAATTATAGATCTTTAAACTTCAATTTTATTGATAATAGGCATTGAATGAATAAATGAGGTGTCTGCAACGTGAATAAAATAGTCTTCAAAATTTCTATTCATGTCGCTAATTTTATATTCATTGGAAATTATTTATGTAACATTTGCAGTGATTTGTTTTGATTATGAATAACATGGTATTTATTAAATTAAGGTTTAATTTTATATTAAATTTTCTAATAATTTTGAAATATTATTTGTATATTTCTTATCTAAAAATTCTACTTAATTTGCATTTTCAATAAAATATAATTTGGGTTGACCTAATTATAATTATAATTCTTATTCTTACTTTTATTTACAATTTTTCATCAACTCATTAAAATAATAGATAAATTTTTCATCACCCATTTATTATGCAAAATAACATGCAAACACTATATGAATATCAATATCTAAAAATGCTTCTGCTTTAATTTCAATATTGGTAGCTAAATTTGAATCTTTTTATTTAACTTTTGGATCTAATTTTGCTTATTGCTATTATATTTATTATTGGGGACTTAAAAATCCATTTTGTTTAGCACTAAATTTTCCAATAAATGAATGGAGTGATTTATCTCCAAAATAGAACACTTCTTTCATTTATGGAAATATGCCATCAAAAATTGCTTAAATTTAATTTTCATCTGAATCAGATGCTAAATTTTAATCTTAGCTTATTGATAAATTAAATCCACTTGCTTCAGTTAATTCAAGATTTTTTTCTCCAAAATTTTTAATTTAAATATTTAATGAGTAATATAGGCGAGCAATTTTAAAAAATCACTATTTAATACATTAATAAATGGATTTAGTACTGATTATTTAATAGCAATATTCTTTTTATCTATTTTTGTTTTTGGTTCTTCTTCAAATAAATCATAAAAGTCTTATTAAATATAGGCACAATCAAATTATAGTTCTTTTTTAGGAATTTCAAAATGTTTTTTATTTCCTTTCTCAATTATAATATTTGGTTGTTTAAATATGTTAATTTCTTAAATTTATTATAAAAATTCAAGATAATTTGGCACTGTTTAACTAAATATACTATATTTAAATTCTATTCCACACATTATACATACCTTTTCAACTTCTGCTTCAATTAGTTACTTTATTTGTTAGTCAGAAGGTTTTTTTCCTTAAACATTCCATTTTCATCAAAAATTGGTTCTTAGGTAAAACAATTTACATTGCACATTTAATTATGTAACTTTGTTTGCTTTATTGGTATTTAATCTTTGATTGAAAGTTAGGCTAGTACCGATAAATTATTATATTAAAGTTACTCGTGACTACCAAGTTTAATAACTTGTAAGTTATCAACATCTTATTCCTTTAGCTAATTTGCTAACTAAATTTCTTAGCTATTAGTACATTAATCTTAATTTAAATGCAATAATAGAGTTTTGCGTATTACTGATTCAGCATCAGCTAAACTAATGTTATCATCTTATAAATCTTTCATAAACATACGAACTAATTCAGAAAAATCTGATTTGCATAACATTACTGATCTTGGTGATTGTGGCTCACAAATTTATTTATTATAGGAATTTAATACTGCTTTTACTGATTATTAGAAGTAATACCTACCAAGGTCAGTTTTATAAGATGAATATAAAGAACTATATGTATCAAATAAACTTATTGAATGATGAATTTAACCACAATTCTATTTATAATTATATTATAAATTATTTTGATCGTTTAATAATAATTATTCTTCTGGAAGAAGTAGTGAATCATCAAATTATGATGATTATACTATTTATTTTGATGCTGTTATTAAAACAGCATCGATTAAACATCCAAGAATAACAGGAATATGATTTTAATCTTCTTCAGCTTCTTTTATTATTTATTTATAATTGCTTACCTATTACTATATGGTTTTTTCTGTATCGTATAATTTTATAATTTCTGGATCACTTGGAGTTGTAAATATTTATGGAATATACTTGTAACTATATTGATTTACCAGAAATATTCCAAACATTAGATTTTCTATATGTTTCAATGTAGAATTTTCTTATTAAAAAGTCTTGAATTAATGATTGAACAATAGCAATTTGAGTTGGAGCTTCTTAAATTGTCTCATTCAGCTTATAGTATAATGGTTATTTTGAGATATCTTTTTAAGTTGATTTTTTATTAGTTGTTTTACCAGATGGTGATCTTTCAATTATTTAGTCTTAGCTTGAATCAAAGTAAACTGTTATATTAATTTTCTATTAATTTTGTTTTGGGAGTGCTTGTTTTTATTCAATATTAAGTATAGTAACTTCACCAGAGTACTATTACCAACTATCGAAATTACTGAGTAAAACTATATGTGGACATGTTGGTAAATTAATATTTTATAATTGTAATTCTTATTTTTCTATTATTTTTTATTTAATTGAATTGATTAATATTTTACGTTAAATTTTTCTTTTTTGTAGTGCTGAAAGCTCTGTTAATGAAATATTATATTAATTTGATTGTTTTATCACTTATTCAAAGTCTATAAAGTGAAAATCATTAAATTTATTAGTGCTTAAATCATTTATTAAGTGTTTGGGTGTATTTTCTGGTAATTTAGCGTTAAGAATCAATAGGCGCATTTTGAATATTGAAGTGGGTAATTTATGTGTATTTATAATGTATTTTAAATATTTTTTATATATTCTTATAATCACTTCTATAATATAAAGTGACAAAAGTATAAATTACAAATTTAGATTTTTAAGTTACAGAAGCATAATTATATGAGTTATTATATCAATATACAGCACCAAAAACAATTGTGTTTCCATAAAATATTATTTCATAATAACATTATGGTAAAGCATTTGTTGAATTCTATTCTGAGGAATAAGTAAATAATGTGATTAAAATATTTAATAATACACCTCTGTATTAAAAATAAATAAAAATATAATTAGCAAATGATTAAAAACTACATTGTTTTTAAGTATATATAAATTATATTAATAAAAATGTTGAAAATATCGCTAATTTATTTGGTACTTATTAAATTAAAAATAAATACATTTATTTTTCACAATATTAAAATGCAAAAGATTTTATAGAAAAGGTAAATTAATAAATAATTGATGGTGTACTAATTAAAGCAGCGTTTGTTAAATGATTTTATAAATAATAATAATTCATTCTTATATAAAATTGGTAAAACAGCATTATAATTAGCAATTAATAAAATTAATTTTAAGTTTTTCATTTGTTAGAATATTTTTTTTAATCATCATACAGGTAGAAATTACTTTTTTAAAACAATTTGTCTCAATAATAAAATAATTTTTGTTTATCACTTTTACTTTAATTTAAATATCATGATTTTATCCATATAGAATAACACACTGATTAAGTAAGACCTGTTCTACTTGTGTGCTGGTTAATTTTTAATTTTATTAATATTCAAATTTAATATAATACATTTAAAGTGAAGTGGTTTTAACATATTATTATTATTATTATTAATTAAATACAACAATTTTATGGAAATAATTAATAAAATCACTATTTTTTATAGTTTAAATATATTCCCTCTTTACTTTCATCTCCACCAAAATTCATAAGATCATAATCTTCTAAATCTTAATTTAAATTTATAATATCATAAAACTCCTTCAAACTGATAAAATTTATTGGAAATTCATTTCCCCAATCAAAGCTTAATCTTGGGCATGATAATTATATTATAATATCATAATTTTAAAGTAATCTACCTGGAAATATCTCTTATAAAGGTTATATTAAAAAATTTATTTAAAGTTAATTCAGTTTTGTAAGCAAAATTTCTAATGATTTATAACTTGACTAAGAACCTAGTGTGCCATATATTATTAGTGCATTTAGAATCATTTTATCATGTAGTTTGTTTTGAAGTTATTAAATTATTTGAATTCTTTGTTTTTTATTGTTGAAAACATCAGTTTAAATTTATTGGATTTAATTTGTTTCTAAATTGAATTAATATATTTTAATTGATGGATTAGATATTTATACAGCTTCCATGTGAAATAAACCATCAACTAAGCTATAAGCAATTGGTGCTTTTAATTTTGGACATGTACATCCTAAAATTTCATTATAATTTAATGTATTTAATTTGTGTGATTCAATGACAATATTATTTTTGTTTTCTTTTAGAAAATTAGTTAATTGGATGCAATAGTCAGTTGTTTATGCTGTGGATGTAAATTATATATGATTAAAGTTGTTATTTTAAATATGCTAGTATAAAATTTAAGGTTATTCACTTAGTAATAAATTCAATTTACATGGAATAAACAATAATTATAAATTATTATCATTATTAACAATTTATGAATGGCCAAAGTGAATGTATTTTTCTATTTTGTATCTTTTAGTTACAGCGTTGTCGAAATTACAGGCACCATAAACCACATCAGCAAGAATAACGCATGTGGTTTAGGTATTATATTCAATATATTGCGATATTTCCACAGCGTATTTCATAAGTCCTTCTGGAAATTGTAATGCTACTAATGATGAATTATCAATAAATTTTATTGCTTTGTCTAATTCAAAATTATATTTTGTTTTTTTCATTTTACTATTGAAGTGGTTTATATTGATAGCTAATTTATGTATTAGTTTTCAAAAAATTTTAAATATCCCCACCCCACATGACTTTATCAGTAAACAAATGGCAGCAATGTTTTGGAATATGATATATAATTAACCTAACGGTGATACTCGTGATTTTGCGACATTTATATAAAAAGACGATATAGAATCAATTTTAAAAAGTGATAGATTGAAGTAAGAAGTTTCAAATAGTTAATCTCAAGTAGTTTAATATCTTGCAAAACCTGAATCAATTAACAAAATGTTAGATTTTCTATATGATCCCTCACCAGATTAATCTAAGCGTTAACTAAATACAGCAGTAAATGAAATATTTATGCTAGATAATGCTATCATTTTAGATGCTATTGCTAATTCTGCTATATTTATAGAGAAAATTTTCTAAGTTTTAGTTCCTCTTAATGAGGATACAATGAAGAAGTACACAACTGATGAACTTCCAAAACTGCCTGCAGAATAGCGAAGAGTACCATTAATTTGTGCCGAAAATTTCTGTAGATTAGTATTCACATTAATTAAGCAACAACCAAGATTCCATAAAGTTCTCAATTTTCTATCATCAAGACTTGAAATCATGTGTTGGTTTGTTTATTCAATTTAATCGGCAGCCATAACAGAAACTTTACATTATATTTTAAAATAGATAAAAATTAAGAAACAATGGAGCTTTAAGCCAAGATTATAATTTAAGCTTAATTTATAGAACGTTTATATAATTTATTTATGAATGGAGGAATATTTGAAGAATTAGTACACGTGGCCTTTATTTTTTAGTCATTTCTTACTACCGAAGTAAAAAATGATGTAAAACGTCTAATTATGCAAAATTTGCCACATATTGCTGATACAGTTTTAACTACAGATGCACATCCAAGTTTAGTGCGAAATATTTATACTATTATAGCAATCACATTGAAACAGGCTGTAAAATAAGGTATTTTATCGGAACAACCAGATGATGCAAATTATTATGCTAGTATCGTAAAACAAATAATAGCAGCAGTAATTCCAAAGTTTGTTTCATATTTGCAAATGCAAATGGCAGATGGTTAAGTAAATTAAGCAAATTTGTATATTACTCATACTTGTACGGTAATTAGTGAAATACTGAAGATTTAAGAAGCTACTTAAGATTTTATCCGCGAAAAGGAGTAAATGCTACTAAATCATTAATATTAGCCTGAAGCAGCTATTTAATACTTAACATAATATTACAAATAAAATACATAAGAAGCTCCACTTCCATTAGTAGTGGGTTTTAGTTACATATTTTAAGATGTTTATGTTCATTTGTATGATACCACCAAGTTTAAGTTTGATTAGGCATTTGTTAAGCAAATTACATAAATTCACTAATCTAGCAACAAGTAAGTTTCGACAATCCACTTATTCGGTCCAAATAAGGAACTTTGTTTAGGTAGTATTGAATATATCATTGTTATGCTTATTTAAGCAAATATATTAAATTTAATTATTGATTAAGCTTATAAAAATCCAGAAGCAGGTATATTACATTATGCCCTCTAATAAATAATATCAACTGTTGCAGATTACCTACCATTTTAACTTAGTTTCACTTAGTAATTTATCAATAATGAATTATTTGCAAAATTTAAGGCAGGAATAAGTAAAGCCTCCAATTTTATCACAAATTCACAAGAAAGCATTATTGTAAATGGAAATGAAGTTAAGTCAGTAGATTAAAGAGCATAATAGGCCCCAGAGTTCAATGCAATAAGAGAAAGAATATAATTTTAAGTTAAAAGGGTTTCATTAGAATGCATTAGCTATTCATACTATTAAAAAATTAGCAGAAAAATCTAGTTAAATCACCGGAGAAGCTTAATTTTTGGCTTAAGTATTTGAAATTAAAGAGGCACTTGGTATGTGAGTGATTTAATAAATATAATATAAAAAATTTATAGTTTTTCAATCAGAAGTCTAGCAAGTTGGTTAGATCATTATTTACAACAGGCTTTACTTATGGTGCCCCTGGTTGTGGAACGAACTACTATACTTATTACTAAGGCACTTGTTATTATTATATTGGTTATTAATAATTTTATGTTTATTGTAGGGGTGGTTGAGTACATGTTGGAGCAGTACCAAATAAATCATCCAGAAGATCAGGTTATTTAACTGGAGCAGCATTTTATATTTAAGGTTGATATTATTCAACATGTGTTTGGTTTTATATGGGAGCATTAAATCTAACATTTGGTGCTGGTGCGGCAAATTATGGTATTGTTGATTATTGTGGAGCTGGCGCTGAATAAATAGGTGCTGGTTGAGTTTATATTGGGGCTTAATATACTTGTGTTGGTTTTTATTCTTCTTCTTTTTCATATCGGGAATTTAAATTGGCTTAATAATGACCACCTTCATTTGAAACACATTATGAAAATTTAGCTTTCTTTTGTTATCCCTCTTTTCTTTTTTCTTCAAGTTCTTCATCATTTAACAAATCAGCAACAGTTTCTGCTCTTTTGCGAACATTAATACCTTTGTCGGAGCCATCATTGTCCCTAAATTTGTAGCAATCCTTCAATTACTCAATATAACGTATATTATCCTTAAAGAATCTAATACAGTCGTTATCCGCATGAATTGCCATATGTTCAACCAGTAATAAGTTTTTGTATACTTACTTCCAATGAAATTTGTTATTATCTCGAAAATGTTCAAATATTTTGCTTAATATTGATTGCTTGTGTTCAAAGGATCTGGCCATATTGGTGATTTCATCCATTTCATTTGTTGTTGGACCCCAAGCAACGTTTTCTGTAGTGGCTTCCATTACCTTTTTTTCACCTGGTGTTAGTTTCATAAATAGCATTTTAAACTTATGCATTAATTGATTGTGAATATTCAGGAGTGGGTAGCAATACTATTTAATTGTGATGGGACATATTATAATGAAATGAAGAATGGTTATGTATAATATAAATATAATGTTAAAGTATACAATGGTAAAATATAAAAACTTATAAATTAAAGAATATTAGTACTATAGAATAATGTTATATATAATATACTATCATCATTCTATAATACTTTCAAATATATCTTTACCATTTTAAAGTTAATAACTTAAACATTTACTTTTAAAATTGATTTTTTTATAGCTTTCTATTTATTCATATGGTTTTGTAATTTAATTTTGTTGTTTAGGTAATAAATTTTGTTTTGGATCTATTATATTTTCTTCATCTTCCTCATCATCTTATTAAGATTCTTCATCTGGTTTATCTTAATATATAAAAAAATAACCAGATTTGTTTTCTTAGAAATAAAAAACAAATTGTTATTTATTAGATACGCAGAAGTCTAATATTCTTTGTTTTATTTGTAAAGTGCAAATTTATTTTAATTCTTATTAATCAGAAAGCATAAATAATTTATTAGCATATAAGCAATATAAATTTAAATAGTTTTTTGATATTTTAAATTAATCATATGAAATTTTTTATTCTTAATACACATTTTCAATCAGTATTTTGGTTTGCTATGTTTAATTTATTAAAAATAATTACTTATTATTAAGAACAAGAATTAAACTTCCCACTGCTTTAATAGAATTAGTATTTTATTGGTTTTAACTGTCTGATTGAAGTAAGCTTGATTAAGATGTGCTATTTTAATTTAATTCTATTTTACTTTAATGTTTAATAGTATATAATGAGTTTGAAAAAGTTTTCATTGTGTTTTTATTTGTTTATAAATTAAGCAATTCAAATATGAAGAAATTATTTTTATTATCTATTGCATATATAAGTATCTCATTATTTATAGTTTTTATCATTTCTATTGCAGTTAGTAAATTGATTTTTTTATATAATAAATATTGTAATTAATCATTTTCTAACTAAAATAATTTAAATCCGTTGTCAAAAGCAACTAGTATTATAAATATTGAAGAATTTTATTAATTATTATATTAAATAGTTAAAATTTACATAGTACTTGGAGCTACATTGTATAAATTATATAAAATTTAACCATTTTTATAAATTATAAGAGAATCATCAGTTAATTTACTTATTGCTACCACATAGTCGCCAATACAATCAAAACATTAAATATCGAGATTGGCGGTTGAATTAAAGGAACGTACTATATCACGATTGGTTAAATTCATGTTTAACGATTATTTTTGTTTTAGAGTTGTTTTAAAAACACACCCAGGTGTACTTTAATAGTATACTTATTAGTTGCTTTCATTAAATTTTAACTGGAATTAATCTATCTTTATTTTACTAAGAGGTAGTGAATATAATGTAAATATTAACTTATTCTATAAATTAAAAATTAATATATTATTAGCTGTTGTATGAATAAATATTAAATTATTAACCAATTGAATATGAAGTGGTTGCACTGTGTATGTTGAAATAGGTACGTAATTGTATTGCTCATCTCGTTTAATCCAAAAGCCAAAGCTATTTTAATTATATTAAGCTGAAAATAGAATATTTTAGTTGTAAATATAGCATAAAGAAATAATTTATTCAAAATGTTTATCTAAAATTAGCTTCATATCATCGAATTTGCCTTCATGCGGAATTTTAGTTAATTGGAATATTGTTCCTTGTTGTGTACCAATGTGAATAATTCTATTTATTGATAAATATGTAAGTTAATTTTTGAAGATTGTTATCATTACTTATCTTGTTTATATATTGATATTGTATAAATTTGTTTATTGAATGAATAATATATAGTCATCCATTAATTATAAACATTATATCTTTTGTTTTAATTCTATTAGATTATCTTCAATATTTAACTCATTTGTTTGAGGTTTAATAGAATGTTTAATAATTATGGTATTATTTTTTTAAATATTATAAAGCGCAATTATAAGATCTTCTTTATATTGAATAAAATCATAAAATTAAAAAATATCAGAATTATCTTTCAATTAAAACACGGAAACAGGTTATTGAGTTAATAAATCGAAAATCATTATTCTTTTGCTAATAAGAACAACAATTTATGTATTTGAATGTGTTCTAAAAGCAATTTTTTTTATTGAATGAGTAGTTGGATTATACGATTTTATCAATTGATATGTATAGGAGTATTACAATATTTTGTTGTTTTATGCAATATAATATGAATTCTTATCATTTAGTATTTGGGTTTCTGCAAATGCTCCTCCAATAATTGTCATTTTATACATGAAAGGTGTGGATATTAAAAAATTAAAGCAACATAGTTTAATATATAATTGGGTTTATTTTACCCCTTTTCAATTAATTAATGGAATAACGTTAATCATAAGAAATGAAAGATTTTTTATCAAATCTAAAACAAATAATAGCTTTAGATAAAGATAAATAAAAATAAGAAATTTTAGAATAAATATCATAAGCATGTATAAAACTATAAGAATTAGAATATGAAGTCAAAATTAAAAAGCTTTCACCATATGAGAAGAGAAAATTTAATAATGAATTTTATTCAATGTAATAATAGCTAGCAAAAGTACGTTTATTAAAAATACCAAACCTAGTTTTTCTTTTGCTTCTCGCAAATTAATTAAATAAAAGTAAATAGAAGGAATAAAAATTGAAGAAGAAGTTAACTATGATACATCTAGACTAATAAAAAACATATAGAACTAAACTGTAGATTTAACTTAACCATATAATAATATAAACCCTTATGATTTGAAAAACAAAGATATAAACATCCAAATATTAAAAAAAGTAAATATTATATTACCTGATATGGAAACAATATATGCTACTCATTTAGAAAATTGTACTATTCATTCAAAAAAATTAATGGAGCATTTCATATTGAAAATGCAATAGATTGCACTTTTTTTATATCATGCCACTAATTGCGAATTCATTGCTCTGTAAATTGTAAATTTGAAATTGAAGTAGGTTCATCACCTATTATTGAAAAGTGCTCATAATTAACATTTAAAAAAAGAAATACACATTATTTTGGTGAAGAAAATTTAAATAAATGGAAGTAAATAAGGGATTTCTCCTTCTTAAAAAATATAAAAAATCCTAATTATGAAATTGAAGAATGATTGTTATTCATTTTATATTTGGTTGATAAGTATAATAATAAATATTACATACTAAAAATACACATAAGTATTTTATATACCATTTTAGTTTACCACTCCTTATTCGTTTAATGGATACTTTAAACAAAATGATAAAAGAAACCGTTATAAATAATTTAACAAACCCAAACACAAAAGAAGTATTAGTTGATGATTATATTATATAGTATTTAATTAATGTGTTTAAAACAGCAGATTACTAAAATAAAGATATTCTATCAATAATAATTAAGATCGTAGCTCCAATACTTCATAATTTACACCTTACCAGTACTAAAGATGAAGCTGCAGAAGTTGTATCCAATATTTATTCGGTGATTTCCGAATATCATCCAACAAATCAAACTCATTTGCTTTAAAACCCTGTTTCCGCCTTATAAATGATGCAATAACATGAGATAAATGAAGAGAAGTATAAATAATTGCAATAACAAAGAGATTTGTACTAATAAAAATTAAATTACTAAATATAGAAATAACATGAAAAAGCTGAAATTTAAATGGCAAAAAAGATTTTGAAAGGAAAGAAACTGTTTTCAGTAAAGACTTAGTATAAGCATAAACTTCTTAAATGGCTACTTCAGAGGCCAAAGGTGTATTAAAAAATGGTATTGAGTTAAATTCAGTTACACTTGCATATGGTAGCAATGTATTACTTGATAATGTAACATGTACATTTTCATATGGTCATCGTTATTGTTTAGTAGCTCGTAATGGAACAGGTAAGTCTACATTATTACGCGCAATTGGAAATAATGAGATTCATTGTGTAGCTAATAGAGAAAGACTTAAAGTTTTATATGTGTAACAAGAAGTACCATCATCAGATGATTTGGTTATTGATGTAGTATTATAGGCAGATGAAAATTATACTTATCTTAATGTGATGTAACAATAACTTGAAAATGCTCTTGATACTTCTATTATTTCATAGCCATTAAAATAATAAATTATTTAACTACTTGAAATATAATAAATGGAGGAAATTACAGAAGAACATATTTAATAAGCTATTGATGTAGTTATGTAACGGCAATTAGAAACAGGTTGTTTTGAATAGCGTGGTAAGGCAAGTAAAATTTTAGCTGGATTATTATTCACTCCAGCAATGTAGTAGAAGCCAACAAAAGAATTATCTGGAGGCTGGAAAATGCGTGTTGCTTTAGCTAAAGCTCTATTTGCTGAACCTGATATATTAATGTTAGATGAACCAACAAATAATTTAGATTTATTAGCAACACTTTGGCTTGAGCGTTGGCTATCAAATTTCAATAAAAAAGGATTATTAATAGTTGTATCTCATGACGTTTCTTTCATTAATTCATTTGCGACTGATATAATTTTATTAGCAAATAAATAGCTTTAAATATATGCTGGAAATTATACCAATTTCGCTTAAGCGCGTTCAAATGAGCGCTAAAATAAAGAACGTGAGCATGATCGCATTGAAGCACATAAAGCTCATGTTTAAAAATTCATCGATAGATTTCGTTATAATGCAAAACGTGCATCACTAGTATAATCCCGAATAAAATCGCTAAATAAAATAGCTGACATTGAGCTTTCTTCGGAAACATTAGAAAGTTTTTACTTTTCCATAACCATATTAGGAAGATTACTAGCATGATCATTAAAATCCATTAATTGAATTGAAAGATGTTGGGTTTTAATATTAAACAAACAAATTAGGTGGTTTTAAAATATAAAATGCAAATTTAATTATTTATTCGGATTCTCGAATTGCTATCTGCGGAGCCAATGCAGCAGGTAAGTCAACGTTGTTAAAATTGCTTGCTGGCTTTTTAAAACCCACATAAGGTGAGATACAGCGTCATTAGAATGCGATTTGTGCTGTTTTTTGGTAACATCATTAAGATTAATTGGATTTAAATTTAACTCCTATAACAACATTATAATAGTTTTGTCCCGGATAAGCTGAAGGAAGTTATAGAGCACATTTAGCTGCTTTTGGCATAGGTCCAAATATGATAAACTAAATTAATCGAACATTAAGTGGTGGGTAAAAAACAAGACTAAGTTTATCATTATTAACTTTTAAAACGCTTCCTCGTATTCTTATATTGGACGAATTAACCAATCATATTGATATTGAAACAAAATAAGCTTTAATAGAAGCTTTATAAATTTATAATGGAGCTGTTATTGTTGTATCACATGATGGCCCATTTGTTCAATAAGTTACTGATGAAATGTATGTTGTTGAGGAAGGTCGTTTATAATAATACGATGGAGATTTCGATGATTATAAAGAGGATTTAAGAAGAAAGTGGGCAAAGTGATGTTGGATGTTTATTAAAAATTCATAAATTTTTATTTTATTAATTATACTATCCAAATTTCACTCCACGATATTGAGAAATGAAGACAACCTTAACACCTACTTTATTTAACTCATCTTATCAATAGGTTAACACTCAATAAAGTATTAAGTCACCACTAGCAGAAAGGGTAAAAAGTGGCAGAATGTAGAGATCTATTTCAAAGGAGACATAATATAAAATTGGTAAAAAGATTAATTAAATGGACCCAACTTAAGCCGAATAAATTTTTTAATATATTAAAAAACATTTAGAGGATAAGTATTCAAGTATCGTTGGTAACATTAATAATAGTTTAAATAATTATACTTTTGCAGTTGAAAATCGTATTTAAAGTACAAATTAAAAATTAGAATCTATAAATGAAATGAATAAGTAAAATGATGAATAATTTTAATAAGAAATGCAAAAATTATAATAACTGTATTAACAAACAGTAAATTAAATGAATGTCTAAAATTAAAGAATAAAAACCGATAATCACTTTGACAATAATTTAGCTCAACAAAATTTGTAAACCTTATAATTTATTGATTAATAAATAGCCGATTATTCCATTGAAATAAATGCTATTGAAAATAATGTACAACATATCTTGCAAACAATAAGAAATAAAATGAAAGTTGTTTAAATTAGATAAGAAATTTAAGTCAATATGTGTAAAAAGTATAATGAGTTAATTAATTTTTTATTTTATTATTACTATACAATCTAAAATATAGAATATGAGAAAACTTTTTAAATTATCTTCAGATTTAGTAATTATTAATATATTTT
>NC_071099.1:29263096-29266171 GCF_027358695.1 Spea bombifrons | reverse complement strand
CAGTGGAAGCTGGGAACACAAACTTTCTCCTTTAATTGGAACAATCTGCTGAAACCTTCATTTTTCCCTTTCATTGAAGGTGCCCCGTCTGTGGCAAGTGAAGTCAGTTTTTGCATATTTAATCCAAATTTTTCAAACTCCTTACTGGCAGCTTGAAGTATATTGCATCCTCGTGTTCGGTCATTAATTGGGGACAAGGCTAGTAATTCTTCCTTCACTTCAAAATCTTTGGTGACCAGTCTTATCCAAATGCACAACTGCGCAGTGTCTCTCATGTCGGTGGATTCATCAAGAGCGATACTAAATGAGAGACAAGAATTCAGCTCTTTTTTCAGTTGATCTTCAATATTCTGAGACAAATTGACGATTCGTCTAGCTGTCGTTTGTCGGCTTAACGGCATCATCTTGACTCTTTTTGTCAGTTTTTCTCTTTCCTTTTCGGTAAAGTCAAAAGTAAGAGCTTCCAGTGCTGCTAGTAGAGTTTCTTTCAGCATTTCTGCATCTGCAAAAGATTTCTTTCGCCTCGCCAAAATCCAAGAGCATCTTAGTGTGGCAATTTGGATCATGTCACCTTCACCTATGAATTTTCTCATTCGCTCTGCCTGCGCATTCAGCTGCCTTTTTATCTTTTCTAACTCCTGCTTTCTTTGCTCAGATTTAGGAGGAAATCTCTTCTCCATTTCAGCGTGAGTTGTGTCATAATGACGTTTCACATTGTATTTTTTACCGATAGCAAGAGTTTTGTTGCAAAGCAGACAATATGGCTTGGAGTCCTTTTCTGTCACAAAAAACTCAATTTCCCATTCTTCTTTGATTTTGCGATTTTCTACTTCCAATGCTCGTGTCTTCTTTGTTGGTGGTTCTTTGCTACTACTGGCACATTCCTCAGTCACGTGGGAGTCCTGTGGTTGTGATTTTTTAAGCCATTTATCCATTGTCAGGGCTTGACAAGACGATTCTTTGTACAAGAAAGAAAAAGTCACCATTTGTGGCCGCAACAAGAAATGCTTTCTCATAGTAATGGTGTAAGTGTCTCACAGAGCTCCACGCCAATAAAATCCACAGCAATGCACAGTGTGTAAGTGTCTCACAGAGCTCCACGCCAATAAAATCCACAGCAATGTACAGTGTGTAAGTGTCTCACAGAGCTCCACGCCAATAAAATCCACAGCAATGTACAGTGTGTAAGTGTCTCACAGAGCTCCACGCCAATAAAATCCACAGCAATGTACAGTGTGTAAGTGTCTCACAGAGCTCCACGCCAATAAAATCCACAGCAATGTACAGTGTGTAAGTGTCTCACAGAGCTCCACGCCAATAAAATCCACAGCAATGTACAGTGTGTAAGTGTCTCACAGAGCTCTACGCCAATAAAATCCACAGCATTGCACAGTGTGTAAGTGTCTCACAGAGCTCCACGCCAATAAAATCCACAGCAATGTACAGTGTGTAAGTGTCTCACAGAGCTCCACGCCAATAAAATCCACAGCAATGCACAGTGTGTAAGTGTCTCACAGAGCTCCACGCCAATAAAATCCACAGCAATGTACAGTGTGTAAGTGTCTCACAGAGCTCCACGCCAATAAAATCCACAGCAATGCACAGTGTGTAAGTGTCTCACAGAGCTCAACAGCAGTACAATTAACAATCATATGTGATGTGTCTCATAATGCCCCACAACAGCACAATTATATGCAATGTGCATCACAGAGATGCATAGCAGTAACTCACAGTATTGGGCTGATTCAGGCTGGCTGGAGCACACTGTGGGTACAGGCTGGATTCAGTCAGGCCGGAGCACACTGTGGGTACAGGCTGGATTCAGTCAGGCCGGAGCACACTGTGGGTACAGGCTAGATTCAGGCTGTGGGTATTGGCATGGGGGCACACTGTGGGTATTGGTCTGGGGGTCACACTGTGGGTATTGGTCTGGGGGGCACACTGTGTTAAGTTAAATAAATGGTACCCACAGTGTGCCCCCAGTCAATACCCACAGTGTGCCCCCAGGCCAATACTGGGGACACACTGTGGGTATTGGCCTGGGGGCACACTGTGGGTATTGGCCTGGGGGCACACTGTGTGAAGTTAAATGAATGGTACCCACAGTGTGCCCCCAGTCAATACCCACAGTGTGCCCCCCAGGCCAAAACCCAAAGTGTGCCCCCAGGCCAATACTGGGGACACACTGTGGGTATTGGCCTGGGGGCACACTGTGGGTACTGACTGGGGACACACTGTGGGTATTGGCCTGGGGGCACACTGTGGGTATTGGCCTGGGGGCACACTGTGGGTATTGGCCTGGGGGCACACTGTGGGTATTGGCCTGGGGGGCACACTGTGTGAAGTTAAATGAATGGTACCCACAGTGTGCCCCCAGTCAATACCCACAGTGTGCCCCCCAGGCCAAAACCCAAAGTGTGCCCCCCAGGCCAAAACCCAAAGTGTGCCCCCAGGCCAATACTGGGGGCACACTGTGGGTACTGGCCTGGGGGCACACTATGGGTATTGGCCTGGGGGCACACTGTGGGTACTGACCTGGGGGCACACTGTGGGTGTTGGTCTGGGGGGCACACTGTGGGTTTTGGTCTGGGGACACACTGTGGGTATTGGCCTGGGGGCACACTGTGGGTACTGACTGGGGACACACTGTGGGTATTGGCCTGGGGGCACACTGTGGGTATTGGCCTGGGGGCACACTGTGGGTATTGGCCTGGGGGGCACACTGTGTGAAGTTAAATGAATGGTACCCACAGTGTGCCCCCAGTCAATACCCACAGTGTGCCCCCCAGGCCAAAACCCAAAGTGTGCCCCCCAGGCCAAAACCCAAAGTGTGCCCCCAGGCCAATACTGGGGGCACACTGTGGGTACTGGCCTGGGGGCACACTATGGGTATTGGCCTGGGGGCACACTGTGGGTACTGACCTGGGGGCACACTGTGGGTGTTGGTCTGGGGGGCACACTGTGGGTTTTGGTCTGGGGACACACTGTGGGTATTGGCCTGGGGGCACACTGTGGGTACTGACTGGGGACACACTGTGGGTATTGGCCTGGGGGCACACTGTGGGTATTGGCCTG
>NC_071099.1:29223096-29260596 GCF_027358695.1 Spea bombifrons | reverse complement strand
ATTTCACATTCAAACATAGTACATTTATTATACAAATTCTAAACAGTGTAAAAGACCCCCCTCAACAAATATATATATTTTACAGCTTTTTGTTTACGAATATAGAGTTAAAGAAATGGTGCAATCAAATACAATAAAAAACAACTTTCAAACAATCTTTCAAACATGATTTGACCCTCACGTAACATTGTTTCAATTAAGCAGCTTAAGAAAGGTTAGTTTAAGGAGGAATTATGCAGCTTGCCTGATACAGACATAAGCTATAGGACACATTCACATTTGTCATCTAAAAAAGAAATATATAAAAGCAGCATAAGGCACATTCTAATATCAAGCTAACGAAGTTTAACTCTGCGGGTTAACTTGATCTTCAGAGCAATTTTTTATGGAGCATTATTGGGAAGTACTGACAAAAATCCTTATTAAAATATAATTGGCTAAACGGTGATTAAAAGTCCGGTCGGGAAATGTCTGTTAAAGACACCTTGCTAATAGAGAGGTCATATTTGGACATCAAGGATAAGAAGCTTGGCAGAAATACAGTAAAGAATTATTACAGCCTAATTTGCTAAGGGCAGCTCTGAAACCGAGAGAAGATTCTTTAAATAAGCAGGTCTGGGGTAATAATACTGGAAAACCATAAAAATATTTTAACGGCTTTAAGTTTGTATGCAGAGACATAATTCTTCAACATGTTCTTGCAACAATAAAGTGACAGAATGAGACCTGTGCTGATTTGACAGTCTCCGGGGAAACTGCTTCTGCTTGTCAAGGACTCCATAGACAGAATCTTTTTAACCATGAACTGTAAATGAAACCTATTCCAAAAAATATGGGTTAAAGGGGCTGACATCCCCACTATACAAGAATACTTATTAAAGTACTCTGATTGCTTTAACATGCATTCTTCCAAAACATAAAAAAGCTTAAGTAACACAGAAGCTGCAGCCCTGCTGCAGCAGTGTCCTTCCCCCTTATGGAGCTTTAAGCAGCTGATGAGGGCAGGAAAGTGCTCCCGATGAGAGGAGAGTATCATGTGCAGGGAGATATGTCCAGCCGAACACATCTGCTGCCCGGCATTTAGCTGGGGGTGGGGAACGGGTCAAATGCATTTGGGGAGATTCTGCAGAACCCCCCTTCATGCACTTGCAAAAAGGACCATGCAACTATCATATGCATTAAAGTGCATACGACGGCTCGAGTGTCCCTTTAAAGTAATGGAAGAGGTTAAAAATAGAACATAGAAAGGGTAAAGGTATTTTGTGTTTGGTGAATAATGTACTATGATATACATTGTTCTATGCAGTTTGTAAAAAAATACATATTACCTTAAAGATAACTACAGTAAGAAAATCACTGTGTGTTCACACAGATAACCAGGAGGACACTTTATGAATAATGTGACAAGTGTGTTCAACTATAGATTATACCTATCGCAAATCTACAGCTTCGGAGTTTAAGAAAAATGAAAGGATTCTTAAAACAAATAATAAAACAAAAGACTTCACATGATCCTTCCAGTCTCCGTATACTCCATATGCAATGTCCTCTGCTGTACAATGTAAATAAACATGGTAGGCATGCCATACGAAGTAAATCAGAGGGGGAGACCTCGGAACACAGGGCCAAATTAAAAATGGCCCAATAAAACACTGTTACCATATGGCTAACATGTACAAATTACATGCTTATACTAACAAAATAAACATTTCGTATTTCTAGAAAAAGTACATTTGTAGAAGATTTTTACTTGTCAAACAGTTTGGTTCTGGTTTTAAGCAAGTCTGCCTTTGTTGGCAATCCACTGGCGTCATCCTCTTCATCTCGATCCACCCAGCTTGCTTTTAGTGGAGTCATGTCAGGAGCTATTACATCTCCATCCTGCGGGGATGGAAAGGATTATAAATGGCATCTCAGTATTTTGTAACAGCAATCATATTCTTCTAGGTGTCCGCTAACGAGCTCTGCAAATTATTGTGTATACTATAATTATATATATATATATAATAAATAATAATAATAATAAATATATTATATATATATATATATATATATATATATATATATATATATATATATATATATATATATATATATATATATATATATATATATTACACACATACACCCACATGGTCTACCACATTCTTACGGCTGTACCTGAGGTTTGGAGAAGTCTCTATTCATACACCACTGAACGAAATATCTCTTTGCAGCTTCAAGGCTCCTTTCATCTGTCCTCTTGAAGTAAACACGGATAACCTGCTCTGCAAATTTTTCTGGCAGAAGCTGGGAAACCTTGGGAAAAGCATAAACATATAGAACTTATTACTTACATTTGATTAAAGGAGACGGGAAAAGCAGGTATGGATTATATGCAGCCCAGATGGTTCTGAAGGCGCTCACCTGGTCCTTTCTGATCTTTATTGCTTTCTGTGGGTCAGCTTTGCAGTAAAAGCGCACGTTGTTCATTGGGTTCTGCTCCTTCATTCCGTAATCCATGTGAATTACCTAAATGAGTGCAAATCAAGTATTTATATCATTCAGTGGTGCATAAAACGCATCCATTTTGACAAGTCCTGATATATAAAAGGCCCTGTTACGTTAAATGTACTTTTTTATTTATAATAAAACCTGCAAAAACTCAGAAATGTATATCGAGAAATTTATACCGAGCCAAAATGCCCACTGCCAATCTGTCACTCAAACGGTTAAATAATCTCAATGGTCTTAAAAATTAAGTTTTCACCCCAATAACTTTCAACCCAGTTGTCTATGCTATCAGCTGAGTAAGCCATTAGTATCATGCGCCTGAAACACATCTTCCACGCAGTATACTTACATCTACGATAAAATCTTCGGGGTTAAGTTGGACATCGCTCGTGGACATTTGCGGTATAGAATTTGCCAATTCACTTGGCAACATATCGTACTCGTCCTGTTCCAAAATAAAATAACTTTGGTGAGCTATATTATTCAAATGATAGTGAGGAGGTGCACAAGGACAGGTACAATAAGATAATCTGTTTCTTTCTTTTTTATATATATATATAAAATGTTTAGTCCTAGGTTTAAAAAATAATAATAAAAAAAGATTTAATAAAAAAATAAAAAACACAAGAGACGCCGATAATTCTGGCATAGATCTAGGACAACTATGTTTAATACAGCCTTAAAGGGATGCTTCACCTATTGCTTAGGTGAATGAACTAGAATAAACAGCATTCAGTGTCATGAACGGAAAGGTGTTGCGCAAATCTCTATTATCCATTTTTACCGGTTTTATCCTGATGCTGGAGTTGGGGTGCGTCTGCCCGACGTATTTATACAACTGACGACGTTCAACTTTGCGTAAAATTTCTCTGGCTTCAGAGAGTTTGGGATCACTGGAGTAGAGGATCTGCTGGAAAATGTTATCTGAAAAAGAACAGCGCGGAGGGAAAGAGGAGTTATTCATTATATTTACAGATCTATAAACAATGTCTATGAAAGGTTGTTTTTACATATTAACACTGGCAATATATCAATGTTTATCATTCTGAAAGGTATCTTAACTTCCTCAGGGTATACGTGGTTAACTCTCTCCATTTAGTTATCCTTGCCTTGTTATCTTGTTGATCGTCATTAATAGGTGGGATCAGGACTTAAGAAATAACGTAAGGACAGCAAATTTATTTAGATAATAGCCAATGATCTCAGCTTCCAAAAGGTGATCGTTCAATGGGGAACTCCACCACTTTTTATTACTAACATCAGATTAAAAATATTAATAATTAGATATATTTTTAAAATAATGATTGTATCATTATTTATATTCAATACTAATCAAACTGCACTAAAGATATAATGGAAAAAAAAATTAAACAAACAAAATAGGTTACAGTGATTACATTAATGGCTCATACTGTTAAAGAAAGAAAGATTACAGGAATTGTATATACATGGATTTAAACACTCTCATCGGCAGCATGCTTCATCACCCATGAAGTTCCATGTGGAATACAACCATCATCCTCGATCAACCCTTTTTAAATAATAGCAAGCATGGTGCTAGGAAAAGCAGCCTGGGGTACAGGTAACCATGTCCGGGAGGTATGAATAATCATCCCTTTTAACAGGCAAGCAATGCAGGGAGATGTCTAGGCTCCGGTATGGCTGCCGCCTCTATAAAGCAAACGATGGTTTGTATTCCTGGCATACAGAACAATGTACCTGTTAGCTTGGTATATGCCACCATGTCATCCACACAACCAGAGAGGGTGTAATAATTCCCATCAGAGCCTTCTACTTTGATGTACGGGTCAGCTTTTAGAAAAGCATCAGTAATCCTGTTTATCAAAAAAAGAAAAAAAAAAGAAAATGTAAAAATAAAAAAGGGCAGAATAGAAAAAAAAAAAAAAACAATAATAGTTTTGGTTTAAGGAAACTAAAAGTGATTTAAAACTGTGTTAATTTATAGACACAAACTGGTTTTAGCTGTTTACGCAGGCACTTTGCCAGATTCCCACACCGAGGGAATGCGTTCAGATAAGGGATTTATTGCCCTAGACAGACCTTGTGGATCAGCCAACTAGCGGCAGCGCATTATCTCAGAACGTCTGCAGTTCTTATTTATAGAGAACCAACATAAAATAGCCATATTTAAGCCGTTTGTGACCAACGGATGTGCCGCATTGCTGGGATCGTGACAATAAAATTTATTATTTTTTTAAACACAAGATTAAAAAATGTAAAATAAATGAAAATTGCATAGGAATATAGGCTGGTTTCCAAATAAGGAGAGGTTAAATATATTTAGGGTATTTTCCCCACTTACAATAGCTGTGTATAATTTACTGCATTGGCCCGATTATAGGGCGCCCCTCCCCTAATTTAATTCTTTAATGTGGGGGGGGTGGCCCATAGTCAGGATTATACAGTATATATCTGAAAAACTGTGAATACATGTTATATTTTAACATATCAATATAGTTTAAATAAAAGCTGTACTTGTCCCGAAATATTATACATACTGTATATGCTAAGTAACAGAATGTTGCAGAATCGTGCAATACATTTTTTTATTGGATTAACAGTATTTTGTAACGAAAAGCTTTTGAGAGTCTCCCCTTTATCAGGTCAAAAGCATTTCTGACCAGCAAAGTAAAACACACAGGTTACGTCTCACAAGAACATGTCCTGATGGAGGGCAGATAATAGACAGAGACAGAAAACTTACAAGGGTCATAAATACTCCCCCTTCAGTCCTGTAGACTGCAAAAGATAGGGGGAGAGTGGGAAGGGCGAGACCTTGAGGGTGAGCATGTGAATTAGACAGCCATGAATCAAGGGGACATTAAGTCCTCTATTTTTGCAGCCATAAAAAGTAAAATTTTGGTGTCAAATGTCTTTCTTTTGTGTTTTTTAAATTGCGGTCATGTAGTGACCTATTTGTGTAAAGTGGTGACCACCTGGAGTGCAAGTTATTTTCCTTGTGGTGGTTGATGGAATACCTGTCCAGATTCATCCGTTCATTCATTCATTCATTCATTTTCATTGAAGGAATGTAACACCCCACTTCACACTGGGAGATAATATATATATACATATATATATATATATATATACATATATATATACACACATAAATACATATATATATATATATATATATATATATATATATATAAATATATAATGTGTGTGTTCACTAAATGAGAAAGACATAGCAAAAACACTGAGCCTGTAGTTCTAAAATAACCTTGGTACTTAAGGGGTTAAACATAGACAGGAAACGTGAAGAGCCCTGCTCACTAGCGCATACGGGTGAGAGGTATACGGTCTATTCATTTATAAACTGCAGTAATGTGCCACCCATGATCACACATACAAGGGGAGTTACATTATATATATATATATATATATATATATATATATATATATAGATAGATATTTAAACTCTCTTTTACTTATATATTATTTCAACTCACTTTACATGATAAAAGTCAATCTCGGCCAAGACGACCAAATGGCAAATCCGAGCCATTTCATGGCCATTCAAAGCCATTTGATTCAATGCAGCAAATAGATATTGATTGCCCCACTTTGCACCAGAATAATCCCCACTGTGTCTCAATTAGAATTTAGTCTAAAGAGATGAATGTGAAAAATACAAATATATCAAAATGGACAAAAAAAAAAGCTAAACAAAAACTAATTTCTTTGGGCAAAGTAGTTGTAATTATAATAATACAAATTGGAACCGTTCTAAAGCTATGTGACTACCAAATGTTATTTTGGTCGGTTATTACTACATAATAGTTCCTCTTCCTTACATTGTCTCAATGATGTTGCCAACTTTGTGCTGGTATGCCCTCCGATGAAGACAGTTGCGTGTGTGAAACATGTCATATAGATTTCCAACTTCCTGAAAACAATACAAATTCAATACAATCACCTTTAGAGTGGGGGTTACAGAGTATGGCGCCATTTCACATTAACATAAAGGGTTAAATACTTAATCTACAACAGGGGTATCCTTGACATTGAGTAACTATAGCCAGGGGAGCACGGGCTCTATTATTTTCAAAAACATATTAGAAAGCGCTTTTTACCTTATCCCGGGTGCAGATGTGTTTCTGGTTTTCGACCTCACAAACCCGGGCAAACTTCAGAAACCGCGTGTAATCAAAGTTATTTTGAATACCCAGATGATGACAATCCCTGATTCAATAAAAAAAAAGGATGTATTTAATAACGCAAGACCCGCTGATAACGGGTCGCTTGTGGAAAATGCGCATGAATGTTAAGTTATTTATACCTCGCAAAGTAGTCCCATTTATCCACATCGATGCCGTTTCTTTTGTTGGCGACGATCTCATAAAGGAAGCTTTTCTCTTCGGGTCGACCTTTGTACGGCCACTGCTAAACATAACGCAAAAAAAACAAGATGCATTAAAATGCAGATCCATTAACATCTATTAGGTTTCACGGCTTATAACAAAACGGTCCATTTATTCCGTATAAATAGACCAATTAAATGCATCATAACAAAAAAATATATAATTCCCTATGATCTCATCCTACACCTAGCTTTACTTACTTTTGTTATTATTTAAAGAAATATATGAGTTAACGCAGGTTTTATAAGGGAGTCCCCCCCCCCACGATGGCACATCCTTGCGTTAACCCCTTAAGGACAACGGGCGCTCCCTAAACCCATTGAAAACAATGCATTTTGAGTCCGTACATGTACGGGCTTTGTCAGTAAGGGGTTAAAAAAGGACCGGCTAGTAAGTACTTGGCCTGTTTGCCTTCTCCTCTGTACCCTATAGAGAGCACATATGGACTGCATTATAGGACTAATGCATGTGGCACTATCTATATCCAAGACATTAAATGCAGTAAGATGTTCAAAGAAAATACACACTAGCCACTTAAAACCACTGAAAACAATGAAGACAAACCGTGAAACAACAGAAGGGTGAATCAAAACAAGCCTCTAAAGTTACTTAAAGAAATGGGAGAATACGGACGCCATGATGTCACCAGATTCACAGGTCAGGTTTGAAACAAGGACTACGGATTTTTATTTTCACTTCTCGGTAGAACAGATGCCAAATTAATCCATGTGTAACAGACTCACCGATGCGTTATTTTTCGCGTCTGATGATAAAGGCCCCGCTATTTGCTCTTTTATAAATATCAGGTCCTCCGGCAAACACAGACCGTATTTCTTCATGACGTCCTCTAAGCCGTTGGATTCGACGAGATGATCAAACATTTGCACGGATGCAGATTCATGCTGGAAGTACAAAAAAGAAAATGTAATACTGGCTCCGATGAATGCAGGCTTAACATACATATTTCACTAAAAAGCCCGGTGCTCCAGAAATCATTCAGCAGTTTCTCCTGTTTCTTGGATATCTTACACGAGGCGCCTTGTTAGGGATCATTCTCAACCCCGACGCTACGCAGTTGTCCCCGGAATGGGCCCAGATCACAGAATTTGAAGAATTTTTATACAGGATCTCGTGTAGCATTATACAGAAGTTGGATGGTGACACACATAACATACGAGTTTCTGTGGTCAAAGGGTTAATATTGGATATCCTGCACCCTGAAGGGGGTTGTATTGTGAACATAAAGAAATAGCTTATATGTGTTCTGCTTTCGTTATCCATAACTATTGTGTTCTTACACAACCCCCTTAACACAACAGCAGATGTCGGAGTATGATAGCCATTTCCTTATTTAACACCACATGTTTGAGTCTGATAACGTAATTAACCCCTTGATGACAAAGCCCCGTACATGTACGGGCTCGCAATGCAAAATGGGTTTAAGGACAACCCGTGGTCCTTAAGGGGTTAAACTTAGCCTGTTACCTACTGCAAAAAAAGTTGAAGAATGTATCCCATATATCCAAAAAAAAGCTCTTATATCTTATATATGTATGTTGCTTTTACATTCTAGATCTGGCACGGTCCCATCCTATAAGTGGCAGATGCTTAGCTGGAAACGAACCAGACCTCATTAATAAATATATAATTTATAAAAAAAAAATGTAAATAGCAGCTTCAAAGGTCAAAGTGCACCAGAGTCTCTGCTCATCAACCAAATTATATTAGGAAATATAAATTTAAATTCCATGGCTTTTCAACAGAACATATTAATAGAAAATACAGACCTATAAGATGCTCTATTACATGAATATATACCTTTTTTTAAATAAAAAATAACCGCTACACACCTTGAAATTTCTTTTTGGACAAGCCAGGGGCATGAACCTCCCATCAAACATATGAGAAAATGGCCCGTGACCTACAAGAAATGAAAATACATTCTAACATAAAGATGGCAGACCATAAACCATGAAAACATATGGAAAAAAGTGAAATTTTCTTCTGATTATTAGACTTGCGCTGTGCGCTCCTTTAACTTATTTATCCATTGTATTTTTTTCTGTAGGATCAGCGATCACAAGCAGTATAGAGTTTTTATGAAATTGTACATGAAGAAAAGACGTTAATATACGGATATTTACCCAAGTCGTGGCAGAGGCCAGCGATCTGGACGCAGAGGACGTCTCGCTTGTTTATGTGAAGTTCCGGCTGTCTGTCGTGTAACGCTCGCACCAGGCACCCAGCCAGGTAACCCACGCTGCAAGAGAGCCGAGAGAGCGTTCCCAAGAGGTTCCTACAGCAGACGCCATTAAAATGCGCGGTAACCCTACGTGATTGCCGGGTATTCTACAACTAGGACGGCGACCGCCTTCATGGCATGGCTCCCTCTTTAATTCAACATGTGTGAACATGATCTTTTATACCACAACTTAGCCTGCACGTGGTGCTATCCAAATGATTAACAGAGAACCCTGGCCATGGAAAATGAATAATGCAAACAATAGATTGGCTGGGAACTGCACAAACAATAGAGAACGACCTTTCAGAGTCAGGACGGTAGAAACCAATGTTGGATCAACTTTGTTTTCGGGAGGTGCGTTATATACATTGGCTTTAGCTTTATGGTCTACATCGGAGGGTGAGACAGCACCTAACCTGCGCAACCCCCACCCGTAAGGCAACTTTTCCTAATTTCAAGGAGACAATTGTCTAATTTTCTGGAAGTCCAATAAGATTTCACAACACAGCCAAAAGCTGGTTAGGCGATAGCCGCCTTTAAATATCGAGTTTACTTACCCGATGGAGTGTTCGAATCTGTTGTGAGAGGCTCCTGGAAACACGTAGTAGCTGCCGCCGAGCTGTTTGATGTATCTCAGACGCTGGAACTGGGGGGTGTCGATAATATGGACCAAGAGGGGATGCAGCTCAATGTGGCCGTGTATCGGATCATTGAATACCTGCAAGGACGAGGGGTGGAATAATAAACCTGTATAGATGGAATGATTGCACGCTGTATTCACCAAGCAACCAAATCGTTGTCCCCAAGATTTAGTCCAAGAAGAGAGAGTCCACAGAATTGATCCAGATAGAATTACAGGTCTCAAACATCAGGCTGCACTTACATGTATACAGTGCTGACATTATACACAGCCGCAGGCATTATACACAGCCGCAGGCATTATACACAGCCGCAGGCACACGTGCACCCGATTTGTTTACGGGAACCTGGTGGCAAATCTCTAGAAACGGGACTTGCTCCATAAACTAATTGAATGGCCGCATTGATTGCTCCCCATTTAAAACTTTTCTTTGGAGCTGATCTACATAAAAAAATGATCCAATGTAACACTGACGTCCAGCATTTACAACTGCCAAAAAGGGAGATTTTCCTTTAACGTGAGATGGTAAAGGCTAGGGGCCATTACCGTTTCTAGTAGATTTTATAAAGATAATACATTTCACATAGAACAAGAACAACCCACACAATAAGCATCCATATTATTCAGGGGTATAAGACAGGCGCCAGCAGGGTGGTGGAGATACCGTAGGTGTTCGATGCCTCCTGTACTTTGTTAAATGTCTCTTTTGCCTCCCTGGCCTATTAGTTATGCACCATTGGGGGTTGACAAAATAGCACAGTGTTTAAATGGTTAAAGCACCCCCCCCCCAAAAAAAAGTAGCCGCTAGACACCTAAGCCACAACAGGTTAATTTTGAATGTTTAATTGCTTATCTGCAACCCCCTCCATAATCCCACATGGTCTGGCAGACTCATGTTAGCAACCTTGAGATAAGAACCTCTGGATACGCATCCTGTTACCTTCCAGTATTAACCGCAGATCAGGAACAAGTATTGTCCTACCGCACGTCAGAGAATGAATGAACCCACAATGAAAACGAGGGGCCGCAGATACCGGCTCTGATTTATGTGCAGCCCATGGTAGATTTTATTGGGGTCATCGGGTACCAACCCCTTCTCCCTAACCTTACAGCGTTCCCTATCAAGAATTACATTTTTTAGGAGAAAAGTATCGTTAAAATGATAACAACTGAGAGTTTAATTGTGAGCTTTCAGGACCAAGTTGTTAGGTCCCTTCCTCAGGCATTAATGAAGCTAACACAGAATTTTCCAAATACAAAAGCACAGTTCACACGTTAACAAAAACTTTAAATAAACACAGAGGTATTGGGCCGGACTAGCAAAGATGTAATAGACAGATACAGTTCCGTCAGAGATAATGATCCCATCAGTACTATCCTTCTAACTATACTTTCCTCCTGTTTTTTGACGGCGAACAGGGTACAAAAACATTATTTTTTATCATGCGTGGCTTTCGCATTAATCATAGTGAGGACCAATAATTATTTTTTCTTGTCTTAGACTTAGAGGATGTCGGTGTACAATAAGAAGCTGAGACAGCAAGGCAGCATGTGTGCACCGTCAGCATGGAGGACAAACTACCCGATTCCCACTATAAATCAGGAATCAGTCTGAGAATCCCAACAACAGGTGGGGACAAAACAACAATTTTTTTTAAAAAAAGTGTTTTTGTGATTCTCCAATATCTGTTGAAAAGACAGTTTCATCACTTTTAAGACATGTGACAAGGTTGTCATTCCGGACCCCTGTTACCGCTCGCATGACATTCGAGTGCATTCGGAGGGTTAAAATACATCCGGTTCAGAAGTATGGTCCATTACACAGTAAGTATATCATATACATGAAGATGAAGAGACATACAGTGCAGAAATCAGGGGATAACAACACAAAAGTACCGACAACCCACCTTTATTTTATCAGGAGAGCTCTGGCACAGCGTCCGTATGCACTGCAGAATTTCTAATCTCTCACCCAAAGGCCTGCGTGAAAAAGAAAGAAAACATACAATTTTCACCATCATTTTTACACCATGGCAACACTTTGCTTGTACTTTTTCGCCAGCTATAAAACTATATCATCTGCGATGCTTTTCCTTGCAACTAAGCAGAGCACCATAGGAATTGTAGTCCTCGGCAATGCCAGCAGTTGTTCATCCTTGATCTAGGCAAGAAATCAATTTTTCCGTTCAAACCTAGACTATCTTCTGAAAATAAAAATAATAGAAAGTATAGAAGTATAGAAAGTATATAGTATAGAAAAATGCCATAAGCAGTTATAGGCGCCGATTTGCTGGCTTTTGGGGTAGGATGAGCCCGACTGTCTCTTCTAAAACATAAAATCGACATAAACAATTAGCTAAAACTGCAGAAAGATTACCCAATTTCTAGTTCTTTCAGCTGAGATTCCGTGAGATCTTCCAGTATTTTTCCCTTTATCTTGCTTTCTGGAACAAAGCAAAACGGTGTTTATTTGACAACAATGACTTTTAACACTAGCAGAAAAAAAAAATTTAATTTAAACCTGCAGCCGAGATAATCAAAGCTATAGATAACAACCCAAAAAAGAACCTAACGGGATAGACCTGATAAACGCCCGGCGCTGGGGTGTAACAATCTGCATGACTTCGTCTAGATAAGAAGGGCGACCGGTTTATATGAAAGTGATGAAAGTTCACTTGTTCATAAAGAAACGCATCGGTATTGATTGTTTCGGTGTATTATAGGGGAAAAAACAGCTTTTGTTCATTTAAAAAGTACCATAAAGAGGAGATCTGGAATGAATGGGGAAGGAAGTGTATTTCTGTGCGCTTGTTTGCGGAGCAAAAGGTAACAGTCTCTGCAGGGAGCCCAAACCTTTTGGGGCGACAGCCCATCACGCCGCTTGGCCAGCTCCTGCGCCGTTTTGCTCTTTGCATTCCAGGTGTAGGGGTGATTTCAGATGTTACAGTCATTTATATTTTGCGCCAAGGGTATGACTAATGTCTAGCTAATATGATGTCATAACGCATGACATGATGTCATACAACAAACTTTACTGCAACCTACAGTCCCATAGCGCCATATGCATTATGTTTACCACCGCAGGTCACGTTGTGATGCGTACAGTGTGACCATATGCACCGTCCTCTGTGCCACCGTTTATAGTACAGGCAATCATCACATTCCTTGTACACAGATTTCCCCCGTTGCTCTATAATCACACGCACGGTACAGTCAGACATACAGAGTCAACACGAGGACACTGGTGCCCGTGGCATGGTTGGTGAAGGTGCAAATGAAGTTGTCCACCACGAGCAATGTTGGTGCCGACCCCCCCCCCCCCGGCATCATGTTAAGGGTCCGGGGACAGGAATTACAGCCACTCCGTGACATGTTCACGAGTCAGGTTGCACGCATGGTTGGTTGTTTCTAGACACCGGTCACATGATACACGCTACAGTCCCGCGTTACAGGCAAACTTACCACACAGCTGCTGTGTTTACAGCCAACGGTCGCGTGGTAAGCTGCACATTGAGATGACGGGCACAGTCCCATGCTGCGTTAGCATTTGGCCCATAGAGCTTACAATCAGAGGTGACACACAGACCCAAAGACACAGCGACACAGTCGCCAGCAGCACAATGACAGTATAGTCACATGATACAGTGCCATTGTTTTTAGGCGTACAGACAAATAGGGGTCTATTCACTAAAGGGAGCGTTGCGGGTTTAACTCTTGCATTCAATACTCATTATAGAGGGCCAACTGGTTTGGCCAGCAAAGCCACACAGTGGGGCTGCACACCGTCATGCGTGTTCGTGCCACACAGTGGGGCTGCACACTGTCACGAGTGTTCGTGCCATATCGTGGGGCTGCACACTGTACAGTTATCAAGCCCCGCATTGCATGTTGTCACCCTGTATGCAGGTCACACTGTCCACTAACGTCACGCTGCAAGCACCAGGGCTCTGGACTCCCCTGCCCGCCTTCTTCGTCTCGTGTGGATCTGTGTCACAGACCCCCCCCCCCCACTATCGCGTTACATGTCGTATGATCTGTCACATACATCGCGATCACTCACAACGGCTGCCGCACGCACAGCGCACGCTGACCGGTTTATCGCACACTCAGTGCCGCGTCTTACCTCTGAAGACTCCTTGCCACTTTCCGAAACCTCGGCTGGCCAGGAATAAGCAGACATCCTCCACGTCCCACTCCTTGTAATCACCGGCTGCCGATCCCGACCACGATCTCATTCGCTTTTCGGGGGTCTCGTATACCTCGACCCTTTGCGGTGAGCTGTCGTGCCTCACCCGCTTCATGCCGTTTGTATTATTATAAGTATTTACCTCCATGAGATCAGCGACACAGAAAGAATCGCACGGCACGCAGACCGAGAAAGTAAATCGGCGCCAGTCGCATCGACAACCGGCAAAAGCCCTCTGGCGTCACAGACAACCCCGCCTACAGTTTCTGTGGCGACGGGTATAAGGGTCTCCCATTGCGCATGCGTCAACCTGCTCAACTTTTGGAGGGAAGACGGCGCACTATATGTAGTCATATGTAGAGCAGTCTCGTTGGGCACAGAATGTCGCTAACAGGTGGGTACCTGAGGTAAAAATGACATATTTGGTACCTCTTCGTCTCTTCAGACATTCGCGCCCATTCCCTCAGCTCTGCCGGGGAATATTCCAGTCTTCCCGGTGTCACCTACATCTTTAGCGGCTAACTGCAGTATAATAGACTGCGGGCTTCGCAGACTATCCCTGTTCCTCATTCGGAGGCCCTGATAATCTATTATACTTCAGACTATAGTTTTTGTGAGAGAAAAGAGGGCGCAGACAGGATGAAACCATTTCAAGTGTTTAACTTACTAGAACAGGCGATATCTTGTAATTCTAATTACACAATTAAAGCAATAATTCGACGTGGAGATCCTTTTTTATTTTATTAAAAGCAAATGACTATTTGACCTCAGTGAAAAATGCATTGAAGTTGTAGGCCTTGTGGTTACTTCTGTGAGGGTTATTACTAGCCTAGAATTTACCACATTAGTTGTGTTTCTGAACAGATCCCCTTATCCTGAGAACAGCAAGTTAAAATGGCTGCTCTCCTGGTAAACACATACATTGGGTTTCTAATTATATATATATATATATATAATTTTATTTTTTTTATCTGTAAACAAGGTGTTTTGTAGGATTTGGGACCGTGACACAAACAAATCAAGGACAGAGTGAACAAATTAACTGGTACTTTGGGTAATTATTCTAATATTCCATGCAAACGCACCCTCTGAAGAACCTACATTTCGGTAAACGAGTGGGAAACAATCCCGCTGAATGTTTTAAAAGGAAAGGCATGTAAATTGACCGTAGCCTTGGGGATAGGAGGAGGGCTTCACTGGGTATAGTACGAGTGTAAAGGCACCTGCTGTGAGTAGAAAATGGCTGCCATCCTGTCTGACCACCTCCCTCAGAATATAAAGACTTGTAGCCTGACCTGACAAGACACCTGTTGGTACCCTGTGGGGTTGGCGTGGAAGACCTAAGCAAGTGTAATGGAGTTGGAGCGTGTGTGGGACATCCGAACACAAAACAAGACTAAAATGTCTAGGGCAGGGTTGAGAAGGGGAGAACCCAGGAACCTGCTTCAAATATACGGTAACTTATATGAGACAGCAGCATTAGTTGTTATTTCTGACCCCCTATAAATAATTGCATCAACGGAAAACACAATTTAAAAGGCTTTATTTATTTGGATCAGTGTAACTGTATCTATGACAGATATTTTAACCATTATGTCTTCTAAAGCTTGTTACAAGGAAAACAATATTGTTGGACATAGAGAAACATGTGGGAAGGTAGACACTTTGGCGGTGTTTAGGAAGAAGGATTTTATGATATACGACGTGGGGAGAATAGGACTGCGTGACTAAACGTAGCGTTTCTCGCCCTGTCTGGAGTAAAGTGTGAGGAGCGGTGATAATTTTGTTTAACCCTTTGAGTGCTACGACACCCCCCCCCCACACACACACACACACATGGTAGGCCTAGACAGTCTCCATATTTTTTTTTTGCTGTAGTTAGATTTAGGTGGCAACTTTTGAAGCTGCCTAAACTGTAGTGAAACCTATAGTATTCCAGGGCAGATACCTAAGTTAAGGCACATTTGTGCCTTACAATATGACATGGTGTGTTAAAAATAAATAAATAAATGCAAACCAAATGGTAAAACTAACTAAATACCGTATTTGCTCGATTATAAGACGAGGTTTTTTTCAGAGCAAATGCTCTGAAAAATACCCCTCGTCTTCTAATCGGGGTCGTCTTCTAATCAGACCTCAAATAGAGGTCTGATTAGGAGACTAAGATCCAGATCCCCTGCACCGCTGCAGGGGACCTGGATCCTCCTGTCTCACCCCCCCCCCCCCATACACACACTTACCGGTGCTTCGTTCTGTATTGCCGGGGCAGCGATCCGCGCAGCCGGAAGGAGGTGGAGTTGGCAGCGGGGGTTTGTCTCCGTCCGTCGCGTATACCTTCCCCCGGCTGTCAGAGATCAGAGTTCCCCGCACCGGTGCGGGGAACACTGATCTCTGACAGCCGGGGAAGGTATTCGAGACGGACGCAGACAAACCCCCGCTGCCAACTCCACCTCCTTCCGGCTGCAGCAGAAAGAGACGTTAACCCGCTGCCCCGGCAAAACAGCATGAAATTGGAAGCACCGGTAAGTAAGTAAGTAAGTGTGTGTGTGTGTGTGCGTTAGTGTGTTAAATGGGGGCATAGGGCATTTCTGGAATGCCTTATACCCCTATTTGCCACAATGGCACTTAGGGGGTTAAAAAGCATATTATGGGGCAGAGTGGCATATAGGGCATTTCACCTCCCTATTTCACTCTGCCCCATAATATGCCTTTTAACCCCCTAAATGCCAGAGTGGCATATAGGGGTATAAGGCATTTCTAAGGGGGGTAAAAATGCCTTTTAACTCCCTTAATGCCACTCTGCCTCCTGGAATGCCTTATACCTCCCTATATGCCACTCTGCCCCATAAAATGCATTTTAACCCCCTAAATGCCAGAATGGGATATAGGGGTATAAGGCATTTCTGGAGGCAGAGTGGCACATAGGGGGTCAAAAGGCATACCATGGGGCACAGTGGCATATAGAGGGTTAAAAGGCATATCATGGGCCACAGTGCCATATTGGCGTGGCAAGCCTGGGGGCAGATGTGCGTTACTGGGGGACAGGTTGGAAAATACAAGGAAATAAAAATTAAAAAAATATTTTTCTCAATCATAGCTTTTATTTAAAAAAAATAGTTTACATGAATTAACATTTACTGGTAAAACTTTTTTCCTATAGGGTCGTCTTATATTCAGGCTTTTTCTTTTTTTCCTAAGTTAATATTCAGATTTTGGGGGGTCGTCTTATAATCAGGGTCGTCTTATAATCGAGCAAATACGGTAAGTGTCTTAAAATCTTACGCTCTCCTTGGTAAACATACGCAATATGTGTGGCTGCATACAAGTAGATTTCACGCGGAGCCCGTGCAGGTCACAGTACACAAGATAACACCTGGTAAGCATACATAAGAAGGGGTTAAATCCCATAATCATAATGAACGTTTTTGATAGAAAGTAAACATCACTTGACCGATAACAACAGCTTCCAGGTCTACAGGTAATGAGGTTGTGAGAAAATAAGATAAACCAGATCTTTGTCAATGCTGGCTGACAGTGCATACAGCACTATTTTATGCACAATGAGAAAAATGTCCTTTCCTCAAATCAACTTCCTTTTTAAATTTTATATATATATTTTTTTTCTTGATCTCAATGCAGTTGCAGTTGCTCTGGACACCCAATGGCTTTACTCCTTTTTACTTGTATTCCCCCATAGATATGATGAAATAATGCCTATATATGTATATATTTAATCAATTGTTTTTTTGTTTAAGTACATGACCGCCACCACAGTATGAATATATTATGCTAGCGAATGAATCATCAGCTTTTAATGATTTATATAGATTTGTAGTATGTCAGAGAGTCTGGGTTCAGACAGCATTCCTGCCAGGCTGTTGATGCAAAGAGCTCAGTTTTCCTAGAAGAAACAAATGGCATTCAGACGTTTACACATACAAAAGTAATGTGACTTCCACGTGTGCATTCTGTTGCAGGCTATGTTCTCTATATATTAAATAACTATTGCATTAAAGGTCGTTGCTACTCTACCACAAAACCATGTTTGTCCTAATGATGAACCCCATTCACGCTGACCTATGAAGAGTATAGGAGGTGAAGTATACCTAGAGGACAAATTAAGCAGCTGTAGCATTATGGAAGCTATTTACTTACACCTGAGATTTGTCCAGTGCTTGATACGGAGTGATTATGCATACATTACCATTATTGTTTATATAGAGTAATATTGCACGCTCTATATTATATTCCGTATTACTGACCAGTGGGCAAACGCCACATAAGTTGTGCATCACCTAACAATTTGAACTCAAGGAAGTAAATGGTAAGGAGGGACCTGCTGAAGCGAGTTTACACTGGGCTTTGGGGTCACGGGATGGTTGGCCAATATAGACTGGTGTTTGTTTGTTACATCAGCCCTCAAGTACTTAAAATGCATTATTTTAAAATTTATATGGCCCTCGCAGTTTTTCTTGGCAGAAAACTGTAACCCCCCCCCCCCCATCGCTAGGGTAGAATGCCTTGGTAGCGCGTGTACATCATCACACGTGGATGCATACATAATAGGCAAGGAAAGCGCGGAAAGCAACTCAAACGTTTCTAAATAAAATACCGTATTTGCTCGATTATAAGACGACCCCGATTATAAGACGACCCCCCAAAATCAAAATATTAATTTAGGAAAAAAACAAAAAGCCTGAATATAAGACTACCCTATAGGGAAAAAGTTTTACCAGTAAATATTAATTAATGTAAATTATTTTCATGTTTAATAAAAGCTATGATTGAGAAAAATATATTTTTTAAATTTCCTTTTATTTGCCAACCTGCCCCCCCCAGTTATGCCACTCTGCCCCCAGAAATGCTTTATACCCCCCTATTTGCCACTCTGCCCCATGATATGCCTTATACCCCTGTATGCCACTCTGGCATATAGGGGGTTAAAAGGCATATCATGGGGCTGAGTGGCATATAGGGGGGTATAAAGCATTTCTGGAGGTATATAGGCATATCATGGGGCTGAGTGGCATATAGGGGGTTAAAATGCATTTCTGGAGGTCCAGAAATGCATTTTAACCCCCTATATGCCACTCAGCCCCATGATATGCCTTTTAACCCAGCATGTACTGGCTGCCTTGGCTTGATAGGAGTGTGATTGCTGTTAGCAGTTTGATATATATATATATATCAAACTGCTAACAGCAATCACACTCCTATCAGCCAAGGCAGCCAGTACATGCTGGAACCTGGGGATGATAGCAGTGGGATTACAGCCTCCATATGCCATGCTACAACCCCCACCCCCCTTACACATCCATGCTATCACACACACACTCACACTCATTCACAAACATTTAAATACTTATTCATTCCCTTAATCACACACACTTCACACATACTCAAAAACCCTCCCCCACCCCCTCACCTGAACTGCAGATCTCCCACTCGCAGACTTCTGCAGGGGACCGGCTGTAGCAACTTCTCTGGCCCCGCCCTCAGAGGAGGGAGGGGGGAGATAGAGTTCTGTGAGGACGCTGCAAGCTTCCTGCCCTGCTTCTAACAGAAGAGACGCTGCTCGCGACCGGTAAGCAGCATGGCGCCAGCATTTTTTTGGGGTCTGATTAGAAGACGACCCCGATTATAAGACGAGGGGTATTTTTCAGAGCATTTGCTCTGGAAAAAACCTCGTCTTATAATCGAGCAAATACGGTAGTGTGTGTTTGGTTGAAAGTTTTTACTGAGATGTTTTTTTTATCCGTGATGCCTACAAAACATGCATGAGTGTCCGGGGCTGGAGGCAGGCCAGGAATTCTGTGTATCATCTTATGAAAACAGGTAGTTTGATGAATTTTTATTTGAACTATGTTAAAGCTCAAATATCCAAACATTGTGGCCTGTTGGCTGCCCTTGAGGGCAGGAGATGTGCGGCCCTGGGGTACAGTATAATTAATACAGTTGAACTGCTATTTTATCAGATGGGAAATTAGTTGCAGATACCTCAAGCACAGCCGGATCATCTTCAGGGTAAAGCTCGTTTAATGCTTTAGTTACGGCTGCCATGCTCTCAGGATTTCTTTTCTTGATGAAAACATAAATAAACCTCTGTCTAAAATGTTTTGGCAGAAGCTGAATAATCTAGAAGACACAAAGATTGTCAGAGTATTATTGACTTATGTAGCGCCATCATATTCTGCAGAGCTATTCATACCTGCCAGTGAAGAAAAGGATGAGCTCTGAAAGAATGAGCTTAGTGGTCCACTAAGATGTTTAAATCAGTCTCTCTCCCCCCACACACTTTCTTCCACTATGTTAAAATTAATTTGTCTGTATTAAAAACCCCGTGTGTCACTCTGAATAAACAGTTCTTGAACTTCACCCTGCATTAAGCTTCAGCTGGTGACTGGAGTGCGCCCGTATACAGTTCTAGGAAGCAGCTATTGACAGAGGTACCCAGTCGGGGTACAGGGCGTCCCGTCACACACTGATACGCATTACTTCAGTGTCTAATGCAACCCCACCAGCAAGGAATCCACATTAAAGTACCCACAGAATAAAATACTACCGTACATACCTTGGATTTTGAGAGCTTTGTAGCTTCTGCGCTGCCCTTCTTATAAAAGCGCATGTTGTCAATCGGATCCTTATCTTTCATTCCATAGTCAATGGTAATAACCTTTGTGAAATAAAATACAGCGCGCTCCACTGATAAGAGCCATCATACGCTACATAGTAAAGCAGATGTTAATTCAGAGGTAGTAGAGCCTATGTGCCAGGCCATCCAACCAAGCCAATAATAGGGTCTGGGTTTATTATGAATATAATGGGACCTATAAGTAAAACACAGTGCAATTTTGTCAGGTTTTTTCTTTTTTTTTTTTTTTTGTAAAATTTTGAATTATCCTACAGTTCCCTGTAAGAAGGCACAGTGTTTTACATAGACCCTACCACAGCACTTGCCAACACCCCAGACTTCTAAACTACAGCGCAAGAGCATAGATGGGATGCCACAAGGTTTATTGCTGAACCGAAGCACATGGGGGACTGCTCAGTGACTGGTTGTCTCTTTAAACCCTGGAACCACTACTAACTGTACCAAGGGGTCTAAATAATCTTTGTGGAATTACCTGTACAGCATCTGCATTGCTAAAACAGTTATAACAGTATTTGCTGTACTATTATTTAGTTATCACAGTTCCTATTTGTGTGTGTGTTTGGTGCTTGTTGTCATGGTTGTTGCTTTTTGTTTGACCAATGCACTTCGGCCCTTTCATAGTCTTTTTACATAGGGGAATAGATAGACTAACGGTTCCATAAAATAGTGTTACGTACATTCACTGCAATGTCTTCCAGTCTCGGATCGCCGTTACATTTTGCTGCAATCTTACGACAGATGGAATCCTGCAGATATTTTTAGATTGTCACGGTAGGCCGCAAAAGAAAAGTTATTACTTTGTATTTTCAGGTTTTAGAAATTTAGGTAAGAAGACTGTTCCTTAAGGCTATTCTTTATTTTATAGGTAGCCAAGCCAGAGCTGTCTGGAACCCGACAGCATGCTCAGCCTGGTTTATCGAGAGCAGAGGTGAGTCTGTTCAAGCTACTGGATTTTGTCACATAAGCATTTGTACCTACACGTCGATTTTAATTATATCGCCATCTCCAGCTCACACGCTGCTTAACCAGCCGTGTTCCGTGTCTTGCATTGATCTTCGCCTGGTTTTTGGAATACATTGGTTTTTATCATCAAAACTTAATGGCTTACCTCATCAATGTCAGTAATGTCATGTTTAAGCCTTTTCTGACCAACATATGGGAACAGCTGACGGCGCTGTAGTCTTTCTAAAATCTCTCTGGCGGGAGAAAGATTCTCATCCGTTGAGTTAAGAATATAGTTCAAAATGTAATCTGAAATTAAACACCAAATACAGAACTCATTTCTCTGCACCTGAGGGACAAAATATATTAAGGAGAATTATCTTACTATAAAGTTGGAGATGCACAACTGAGTACAGATTCGCCTTTTAGTTTGGTCTGTAAACTAAGAGCATTGAGGTATGAGAACGCTTCTATGACTTCATAAATAGAAAAAACCTTGTAGCATATAACACTACACAAATACGCTAAAATAGCTCAATCAAGAGCAAATAAAATTATAATTGTATCCTACCTGTAACCTTCACAAATGCTTCCATGTCATCCACAGTTTCTGAGATGGCAATTTTTTTCCCAAAGTATCCTTCCATGTGATTATTGGCAATGATCAATGCATCTGTAATCCTAATTAAGAAATCGGTCATTTAAAGACTGCCGCTGTTTACAGAAACTTGTGGTGTAGGCATAGTTTGTAATAATGCATAATAGGACTTTTCCTTTAAAAAAAAAATGAAAGCCATCATAAAGAAATGTATAAAATTAAATATAACATAGAAAGGCATGTTGAAAGCCAAAGGTTCACTGGAATATTCTTCTTAATGCTTGTATAATCTACAGATCTCCCGCCTTTTCACATTCGGTACTTACATTTCTTCAATGACCTTTACGACCTTGTGCTGATAAGCTCTTCTGTGAAGGTTGTAACGTGTATGGAACATCTCGTATAGATCATCTACTTCCTAAACAAAATATTCACATATATGTGACTATATAATAATCTTCTACAAGGTTTTAGAGGATTTTTTTAACATGCTATTAACCAGTACATGTTTTATATACAAGTATTGTCCTGATTTATCCTTAGAATTGCACTGCCTTTGTGTCTTTTCTGTACATTGTTAAAGTGGATAATATATATAAAAATATTTAACACTTTCATGTTTAAGGAGTGTAACAGAAACGGCCTTTTAATTCCTTTAGCAAAAAAGGAAAACCCATGATGGATCTCCATAAAGTCTTTATTTCACTTTATAAGTCTGTTGTCAGACCACGGGATCATCTGATTCATCCAATTCTCAGGACTGATAAATGATCCACTTCTAAATATGCTGCTTTTATTATAAACTGTTATCTTTGTAGATTTTAGCAGCCTGCTTTGTCATAGTAGCTGGTAGAGGTTTGATCAATCGCTTCTTGATAAAAAGGACAGTTTAATATCCCTGACACTCATGCTATAAAACAATACCCATTGATGCGATGGCTGTAGTACTGCTTTAAGATGTTACTGCAGACACTGAACCTTTTCTAAGTTAGCGTTAGGATAGTCTTATACATAAGTCCATCTGTTTGCACTTTTAGGACATTATGTTGGGTGCTGTGATTAGACAACTCTTGAATCTTTGTTCTTTTTAAATAACACAATGTTTCCGAGTTGTGCATGCATTTCAGACATTTTGGGCTCACCAGACAGCAAACTATGCCAAATATAACAAAATGGTATAATATCATATTTAAATTATAGTACTAGTACGTTTTACCTTATCTCTTATACAAATCTGTTTCCGGTTGTCCACCTCGCATACCCATGCAAATGTGAGAAATCGTTTGGTATCAAAGCTGCTGTTGATGCCGAGGTGATGACAGTCCCTGAATAAATAAAACTTCCACTTTGAAATCCCAGTCCAAAAAAAAAACCAGCATGGTTACCCTTACTAACGTTTCTGCAGCTTTTCAGAATAATGCTGTACGATGGATTTTGCAAAATCTAAAATTAGTGTCAATCTTTGAGCGTCCTGCTTGCTTTTTGGGAAGCGTTATTGCGTTCTCTGCTTACCTTTTTGAAGTCATCAGAAACAATTACTTCTGTGTCCCTCTGTTCTGTTGTCGCTGACAGGACGGTGGCACCAGTGCTATATTCTGCTTTGGGATTTCTTTTGCATCCTAAGTGCATTATTCTATATTTATCAACCTAAAACTGCAGCTGCCACACTCTCCACCATTCTCGCAGTTTACTTAAATGATTTGTCATTTGGTTTGTATCATCTGTAAAAATGTATACCTTACCATTACAGTATATTGTATGGGTCCCAATACTGATCCCTGAGGTACCCCACTAGTAACAAGTCCTCTGAATATACACCATTCACATACAGCCTCCTGTCACTGAACCCTTGCCTTATCCAACTATATCTTCCAAACCCAAAGATTGCAATCTACATGGTTTTCTATGACGGACAGTGTTGAATGCCTTGCTGAAGTCTAGGTAAATCATTTTGGTTACTCAGTCAAATAAATGAATTATTTTGACAATTTCCCTTTAGTAAACCCATGCGGTTTCTGAGCAGGCAATATATGTGGTTGGCTGCTGTTTTAGTTATGTCGGTGGAAGAGGCTACAGTAGCGGCAGCCACCAGAGGAATTAAAATAGACAGAGGTCTCATTTCCTAATAACTTGCTCCAGATCACAGTAAAGTGCATTGGAGTCCGTGCAAGACATGTGCCCAAGATTGTCTGCGCCAGACTGTTACTGTACCTGGAACATTTCAACCTATAAAGTAATCTGAGAATACCTGGCAAAATAATCCCATTTGTCAACATCAATTCCGGTGGTTTTGTTTGCAACAATTTCATAGAGGAATGTTTTCTCTGCACGTCCTTTGTATGCTGTTTCTGAGTCCTATTTCAACAGAGTAAATAGTAAGCCGGTTAACAGTCTGTACAGATATGTGAATAACTAATGGGTGCAAGTAAATATCGTATAAGTAATATATGCTGGGAATGAGGTGGAGAAGAAAAACTTTTGGAGAGAATATGCAAAAAAAAAAACAACCCCCAAAAATATAGATAGCTTGGTAGTTCCTGTATTTTAATCTGATCACCAAAGGCTTATGGGTCTGGGGTGCGATTCCTTAATGGGCCATCCTGATTTAGGAATCTTGTTTTCATGCAGTCCTTTTTGGTAAGCCTGGGTTGGGCCTGCTGGTTAGTACCGGACATGCTGTCTGTTTTTTTGCTGCTGTCCGAGTTAGCCAGGTGCCTGGGTTTACTCTCCAGGCTGAATGTTGCCCCTACTATTCTTTCAACTTTTATGGATCGCTTTTGATGTAATCCAGCATTGGTTTGTCTGAAGCTTCATTGGAACTAATATTTTGGACAGATCAAAGTATAGCACAACTTACTATGGTTTGCTGAGACTATCAATAATGTCCCCATGACTTATTAAAACGGGGGGGGGGGTGCATTTAAGGAATCAACAGTTAATTGGTAGTGGGAATCACACAAGAGCACACAATGTTTTCTTTGAGTGAAACTCTTTTAACTAACATGTACTAGGAACGATGCAACATTACAAACATTTATAAAAGTGTTAGAATTCAGCAGAGCAGCTCGATCGTCAAACAAAACTTACAGAGTATCCGATTATTAGCTGCTTAATAAAATCCGTATCGTCCGGCAGCTGAAGTCCACTTTTCTCAAAATCTTGAACTAAATTGTTTTTCTCAATGAGATAATCAAATAGCTTAATAGAAGCCTCCTCGTGCTGAAAAAGAAATCAAATAATCAAGCCGTATTTTTACCTTCTCAAATAAATTCACATTGTGGGTAAAACCTACATTTTTAGAAACAAAAACAAAACAAAAAAAAAAGTGGGCGTTTAGGTCACATTTTAAAAAGTCTTCTTTACAACCCTTCTGTTTAATAAGGGGTTTGAAATATATACGACCTACATACAATCGTTTCCATCAACCTAGATAACTTTGTAAAGATATCATCCCATTACATTGTGGGATAGAACTCTATTTCCAGTGTATTAGGGTTGTTGCGATCTCCGAATCTCATTGTTAGTTGTAGGTGAGGTGGGGAGAAATTACAAACCGGGTCTAAAACGTTCTATTTGATTTGCTTTGCTTTTACAAATCATTACAAGTACTGCTTTTGTAACTTCAAGGACGAAGAGTATCGTAAGAAAATCTCTAAAATACATTTGAGTATGATGATGATCATAACGGCATTGCTGTAGTTCACCCGCAGTTTGCTTTATTATTTAAACACAAAACTTAAACCATTTAAACTACTTGCCACAAACTTTCTTTCTGGACGAACTTTTTTCATAAACTTCATGTCGAATAAATGAGAAAAGGCTCCGTGACCTAGAATCAAATTAATACTATTGAAAGCTTTGGGGACATATTCATGAAAACAAATGTAAAGACGCACACATTCTAGCCTCTTCTCACTTTCATGACATCCATGCTGTCACGGAAACCGCGGCCTTTAAAGATACTTCGGCAGCATGGACTGTTATGGGCAAACAGTGGTAGAACCGTGTCATGTGATAGCAGTGATCACCTGCAATTAAGTCACAGTGCCATGATCCTTGTTACAGCACAAAGTACTCTTGGTCAGGAAAGGGCTAAGGTGGACTGGGTTGAACTTCTCAAGAATTATGACTCCTATGTGGGTCCAATAGATGGGAATTTAGATTTTTATGTCTCATACAGGGTTTCCGCTCAGCTTTTCAGTTCATAAGTCAATGCTTTGTTATGCAAGTTATAAATATTTCAATAGCAGAAGTGGAATATGACTTAATTTGCCATTTTGGTCCTGCTGTGAAAACCTCACGTGTTATTGGTTTTGTCTTATATTTTGGATCATGTTGTTATACTTATCCCATGTTGTATTATCCTGAAGTTGACATTCATGTACAGGGAGCATAGCTTGCCAAGTTGGCAGAAATTATTTAATGTGTACTATCCGATGCTGCCCAAAACACATTTACATAAGTAAACAGAGCACGGAAAGGATCCAGTTATGTAAATGCTGACTTAATCCCTTGTTTTAGCTACCTTGGTACCTATGTATGGAATGGTACATAAAACACACAAAAATAGCAGATATGAAATCTTTAAATAGGGATAGCCCAGGTGATGCTTCTTACTTGCCTTACCTTGCCCTGTGCACACACCTTGCACATTCTAAGAAACGGGTGTTCTTGTGGAGTAGATTGTACCATGGAGTACTGTGAGACGCTAGTGTGCAATTTTTGTTATTTATTTTCTTGTTAGAAACCAGGAAAAAGGGAGTGGTAGAAGGAGGAGCGCTGACTATTTATATATTTACTGGGGATGATTAATTACTTGTGGCAGGATTTATAGATACTCGGTTGGAAACCACCTGTAAATTGTGGTCTATCTTCTTGGAGTCCATTACTCACATATGCTAGTGGTATTTGTGACACACGTATTATTATCTTTTATTCATATAGCACCAACAATTTACGCAGCACTTAAGAAATACATATATTCAAGGGGTATGACTGACAAATATTATGTTTCATTAAAACATGGCGTGTGATAGCAAGTAAAATGTTGCTTTTGAAATGATGTTCTACTTAAGCAGAAAGGGCTTTAAATCAGACTGAAGGGGAGCTTTTTTCAAACTCTGGCATCAGACACAATTTATACTCTTAGAGGTTAATCCTGTTTACCCAGGTCATGACACAGGCCCGCAATTTTAACACACAAAACGTCCCGGTCGTCTATTCCCAGTTCTGGTTGGTTATTTTTCAGTGTTTCCGCAAAACATCCTGCCAAGTGTGCAACACTGGAAAAACAAAAGAACATCTTGTGACATCTGGCGTAACCAAATGTAAAAACTTTATTTTATTGAAAATTGATGTTTTCATTGTTGTTATGGAAATATTTGTCTGTATCTGTCTTCTCAGGGATGAGGAGACTAGGGCTGCAACTAACGATTATTTTAATAATCGATTAGTTGGCCGATTATTTTTTCGATTAATCGATTAATCGGATAAAAAAAATGAATGTAAATTTTTCATTTATTTAAAATAATTTACTAAACAAATGATGTTAAATAGAAACAGCAGAATAAAAAAAACTTTGATAATACATTTCTTGTCTTTATTTCCCAACCAGCCCCCCAATATATGCACAGGCTTGCTACGCTGCCTCCCAGACATGCCATGCTGCCCCCCCACATATGCCACGCTGCCTACCATAGCACTCCACGCTGCCTCCCACATATACCAACACCACGCTGCCTCCCACATCTGCCACTCCACTCTACCCCCCACATGCCACTGTGCCTGATACGCCTTATACCCCCTGAAACACCACTCCATCCTCCCCAGACATGCCACCCTGCCCTCCCCACATATGCCACGCCATGCTGCCTCCCACATCTGCCACTCCACAATGCCTCCCACATATGCCACGCTGCCTCCCACATCTGCCACTGTGCCTGATACGCCTTATATCCCCACTCCATCCTCCCCAGACATGCCACTTCTCTACCCCCAGATATGCCACTCTACCCCCAGATATGCCTTATACACCCTGATACACCACTCCGTCCTCCCCAGACATGCCACACTGCCCTCCCCACATATGCCACGCCACGCTGCCTCCCACATCTGCCACTCCACGCTGCCTCCAACATCTGCCACTGTGCCTGATACGCCTTATATCCCCTGATACCCCACTCCATCCTCCCCAGACATGCCACCCTGCCTCCCAGACATGCCACTTCTCTACCCCGATATGCCACTCTACCCCCAGATATGCCTTATACACCCTGATACACCACTCCATCCTCCCCAGACATGCCACACTGCCCTCCCCACATATGCCTTATATACTGTATATGCCTTATACCCCCAGATATGTCACTTCACTGCCCCCAGGATTTAGATTCCCCTAAATTAACCCTAAACTCCCCATTAACCATAACTGCCCTTAAATTAACCCTTAACACCCCCTTAACCACAGCATCCCCTAAATTAACCCTAAAGACCCCATCAACCACAGCATCCCCTAAATTAACCCTAAACACACCATTAACCACAACTGCCTCAAATTAACCCCAAACACCCCATTAACCACAGCTGCTCCTAAATTAACCCTAAACACCCTATTAACATAACTGCCCCTAAATTAACCCTAAACACCCAATTAACCATAACTGCCCCTAAATTAACCCTAAACACTCCATTAACCATAGCTGTACATATACTTACAGTTAGATGAGTGTCACAGCCATGTGGTTCTGGCCTGGAGAAGGAAGGGGGCGGGGCCAGTTGTCACAGTGATTACAGGGAGGGGGAGTAAGTAGGAGCTGCTGCTGTGAGACGGTGAGTCAGACTAAACGGATTATATAATGAGGGGGATTTTTCAGAGCGTTTGCTCTGAAAAAACCCTCATTTTATAATCGATAATAATCGATTCAACTAATCGATAATGAAATTCGTTGCCAACGAATTTCATTATCGATTATTATCGATTAGTTGTTGCAGCCCTAGAGGAGACCCAGAATGAAAATGTGTATGACCGGCGTGAGCGAGAATTCACACCAAGAGAGGTGTATAGGGAGTGCATGGGCTGTTCATGATGTGCGCAGGGAGAAAGGCTGAGTGGTAGTGTTTTGTATCGGTGGGGGCTGCCAAATTATGTTGTGTGCAAGGGGAGGGGCTTATTGTGTTGTGGGAGGAAGGGGTGCCTGTAAGTGTTAGAGGATGAGGGCTGCTGAATAGTGTTATGTGCTGGGGTAAAGGGAAAATCAATAAAATGAGGCCGAAAAGACCTAGGACCTCGACAAGTTCAAAGTAGAATTTCCCCAGGACAATTTAAGGAGCGTTTGAGGTGCATTGTGAATTTTGCTGAGCATTCATTCTCACTGGGGAACAGAACCATTAATTCAGAACCTACCTCACAGTAGTTTGCTGGGAAATACTTTTGAAATAGACTTTTAAAGCACCCTTTCAACCTCTGCATGTGGCATTACAAAAAGCAAGGCAATACCTTTCAATATGGTGTCCCAAGCTGCAGGTATCTTTATATCTAGGTGAATTTAATGTTTCTTATATTCTCTTACCCAATGGAATGCTCAAATCTGTTGTGAGAGGCTCCTGGGAACACATAGTATCCTCCTCCCAGCTGTTTAATATATCTCAGACGCTGGAACTCCGGGGTGTCAATAATTCTGATAAGCAGAGGGGGCAGTGAAATATGACCATGGATTGGGTCATTGAATATCTGATAAGACAAGCAAAACATGTGAATAAACAGGTGGGAGAGAAATGCTAGGTATGGCAGGGCAAGTTTGTGGGGTTTTTTTTCTTTTCGTTAGTGGACTGTCATCAGAAAGCTTCTGGACGCAGCCTTGTAATGAGGAGAGGCTGTCCCTGTGGCCGGAATGACAGGTTCACAGAGAAGGAGGTGCAGAAACACTTCTTTGTTTCACACACACTGTACTTTAGGTGTGAATTTACAGCTCCTGGTATATGTCACTGTCAAACTAACTCAATAAGTGTTCGGCAACATTTCCCGAGTACAGTGACCCCCCCCCCCCTTATCCTATTTGGGATATCTTTTGAAGCCAGCTAATTCAATTTACCCCCATTAAAACCATATTTGTTTGAAAACAATATAAACATATAAATGTACAACCCTTGGTATATGTAACACCCCAATATGTGTTCTCTTGAGTACAGGGATACCACCCATGCGTGGGTTTGTTGGGTTGTTTGGGAGCTAAAAGGCCACACTTGGGAGGTGCACTTTTTTCTCATTTTGACATCTGGTCAGTCTGCGCCTATGCCGTATTTGGGACATCTTTGAACCCGTCGGTCCAATTAACCCCATCAAACAATTTTTAAGTAGACACCCCCATGGGTATTTGAAATGCTAGTAACTCTTTCCATGCTAGGACTTTTTTTAATGCAGTACCTGTATTCAACCTGCAGGGGCTACCCTTGAGATCTTGTGAGAGGCGTAGTGAGTCCTGGGGTGGGTTTTCGGTGTCGCTGAATGCCTCAATATTGAGGCATTTCAGCGACTGGTTTAAGCTCATTTGAATCAGGCGTCCGCCGCCATACAGTATGTGGCTTATGTGGATGTCTGGGGGAGGGGTCACATGGGGCCCCTGATGCCGATCTCTCTGTTGTTGAATGCCTTGACATTGAGGCATTACAGCAAAACTGTTTTACGCAAAGAAAGTGATCTTAGCTCTAAGCTTCTTTAATGCCATGACGTGCCAGGCACATAATTGGTCATTAACAGACTATTTTTGCATGACATGCCTGGCACGTCACTGGTCTAAGGGGTTAAACATTCCACTGCTGTGTGTATCTTTTTTTGCAGTGTTCATCCTAGTTTGGGGTTTTCCTGGGGTTTTATTATTTTGGGGGAACTTTTTGTTAGTTGCAATCATCCATAGTTATTGAAGCAGCTAGCAGAGGGGCATGGGGGTTTGTTTTGTTAGGACTATAAATCTTATAAAATTAAGTTGACAAACAAGGTGATACTATATAAATCAAAATATATAATTCCCCTCAGTGTAAATCTGGTTGAGGCTTCCGCATTAATTACCTTTGCATTAGAAACATTGCATTCATGTGCAGATTCCATTCCGTAATTCTAAACTGTATAGAATAAATATATAAATTAGTCTTTTTTTCAAGTGTGTTGCAAATCTGGACATTCTACAATATTCCTAATATTTGCATTGATGTATATAAGACAAGTAAGTTGTTGCAGTTCTATACACTAAACATATGTAACGAGGTTAAAATAAGCAATACATGATGTAAAAACCTGCTTATATGTATAACACGGAAAAAGGTATCTTAACTTTATTTTCTCAGGATCTGTATGATTATTTCCAGCCGTTAAGCTGTGAAAGCTGTAACGGGGACAGTTGCTCTTTCAGTATGCAGCCTGAGTTAGGAAGGGAAGGCTAGTATGAGATAAGACGTCTTCTTTGCTAACATCATTAAACTGCATGTTAAGTTTTCTTCTGCTATTAATGCACCCAAGTCCATGTAAAAAGGGACTCCATGAGCACGAAGCCATAAAGATTAATGCTGTTTAACACATTTGTATCGCAGGCACTCCCGTTCCATCTTTAACAGGCAGGATGCTAGGGTATGATGTCATATCCAGATTCTGTTATTTAGTTTACCTATCCAAGTGCTACTAAGGGGTTTATTCACTAAAGGGAGAGTTAACAGGAGGGTTGTGTTTCAGCTCCTTGACTTCACTATACATTATGAAGGGCCAACCCGAGTAAGCTGCAGGAAGAGCCTGGTTGACCCTGTATAATCCATAGTGAATGAGATTTCTTTAGCTCCCCCACACATTAAATAATGCATTATACAGGGCTAGCCCTTCATAATGAATAGTGGAGTTCCAAAACAATACAATACAAGAGCCCCCAATGTATTCCAAAAATGCCAACAAAGTATTTTACTAAAAATAACAGCCATTCCCCCAACAAAACATTTCTAAAATATGTGGCAAACTTGAACTCTGGTGGTTTTTGGTCTTTTTGCATACCCGTGGGCTTTTGGGATTTCTTTCACTGGGTAGTGACAAAACTAATTTACATTCAAACAATCCCAGGGTATGTAAAGACCCCACACGCGTGGGTATTTTATGCGTTAAGAGGACATTAAGGGGCCAAAATGCTTCCTTGCAAAATATGTTCAATATTTTGTTTTTGACTATTGGAAGGGGCAACGTGTCTTTCCAGAGAGCAGTAACCACTCGCATTGTGTTAACACTACATCTAAATCTCCTTCCCTTTTCTGTCACAGCAGCCCAACCCCTTACATTCTGTACAGAGGCCTCTCCCTTTAAAGCTGTTACGTCTACCCCCGTTGTTTTTTTTCTTGGGGGTAAATTGATTGGAAATGCACATTAATACTTTACAGTTAGATAATCTCAAATCAGAGTCCCGATCACCATGGCTGCGCCTCCTCAATTAGTCTAGACGGTGCTCTTCGTTCTCTCAAAGGATAACGTCTTGAATGGCTTGGAACACCGTTTTTCGGGCTCTTATTCTTCTCGTCGCCATATTGTTCTCCTTGTTGCCAACGGTGATGTCTTCATGAAATGCTAGCCCTCAGGGATGAGCTTTAACAGCAACCTCTTATTGTGTTAACACTACATCTAAAACTCCTTCCTTTTCTGTCCCAGCTCACAGCAGCCCTTGCGTTCTGTACGGAGGCCTCTCCCTTTAAAGGGACAGAGATGCTGGCTGTACGTTACACAGCGTAACTTGAGTAGAGAGCTCTTGTGGGCTTTGTAGACTCCTGGGGCCGTTATTGCAGCCAGAGTGTAAGGCCTGGTGGCACTGACATCCACTAAATCCTTATATATATATAATTACACCCCCTTTGCACTGTGATCAAGAAGCACTGTATGTATGATCAGCTGCAGGGCGGTTATCTGATAATCTCTCCCCTGTTGAGTGCGGACATTGTAGGGAAAGTAGGTTCAAAGAACGCATATTAATGTACTCTAATTGTGATTTATTGAACCCGAGGGAAAAACACTTGCCTTTAGAAGAGGCTTATGCACATCACCCTATCCATGGTCCTTACGGTTATCTTAGAGCCTAAAACCTGGATGTGCCATTGCATTCTTTAAAAAAACTTGCTGACTGAGGATGTAATAATAAGTCCTATGGTTTTTCGTGACGTTTGTGCCTCTTACCAGAAAACAGAAGTTCAGGCACTCTCCAGCAGCTGTCAGAATGGAGAAACCTCTGAGGGAACCCTGCTTGCTGATCACTCTGATTAGCCGCAGTGGGGATCAAAGTGAAAAAATGGTTCACAACATAAAATTTTAAAATAGTGATGTCACATGACATCATAAGGGTTACTGTCCATAAAACACTTTTATATCCCAATCCATACTTCAAAAATAAGAGTGTAGCATGTAAGGGAGAGTTTGGTCCATTATAACAAAAAAAAAACCTACTTTACTCAGGGGATGTTTAACATAAATCCAGATTTATTTATTTTTAAATCATACTAAAAAAAAGTGTTTGTGTGTGTACATATATATATATATATATATATATACACACACACACGAGACCCATCCGTCCTTGGGGAAAAAAGTTTGTGTTGGTTTAATAAACATGGGAACAGAAAATCATGGGTTAACAAAGATGCTAAAAATGGAAAAGAAATCTCCAGTCACAAAGGGGTTAACAGACTCTTCTCAGATGACTTCACACCAGCTATGGTTAAATGCCAGAAATCTAGGAAAACACAATTTAGGGGAATATACAGATTTTAACAAGTATGTTACCATCTCTGGTGCGCCTGCTTTTGTGGACAACAACTTTTACCACTCCCATCAGTCTGACAGGGTGATGGGAGCTGTTGTCCACAAAAGCCATTTTTTGTTTAAAGATTACATTTCTAAAATGTGTTAATCTTTTATTTGAAGGGGAACTGTTATGGCACAATGTCTGTCGGCAGGAGCCATTGGCTAACTGCACACCGAACCATGCCATGCTACTGAACGAGTAACGTTCCACGACGCCACTATTTCACGATGGCAATATATCAATATATATATGTGTGTATATATATGTGTGTGTATATATATATATATATATGTGTGTGTGTGTGTGTGTGTGTGTGTGTGTGTGTGTGTGTGTGTGTGTGTGTGTGTGTGTGTGTGTGTGTGTGTGTGTGTGTGTGTGTGTATTTTGTGAGGTTAACCTTTATTAAAGTTCCTTGTGTAGCGATGACTAGAGGGTCGGCAGCAGGTAATCTCACATCAGAGGAATTTTATTCTCAGCCAGCACCGAGTAGGCAGATATTGGCTCGCCAACTTGAGTTGCCATTCATAGTCGTAGTGACCTCTTGGCTGTAACTGTTATTGGAAATTAGGAGTGCATCCTATGGATTTTACACAATATAATGCATGTAAAGACATTAAATACCCAACAGTAGCATAAAATTATTGTAAGGAGAGTTACTCACCAAAGAAATCAATAGTGAATCCTCCAAGTCGTGGCTATAGCGGGCAGTCTGTTAAGCCATATTTATATAGGCGTGTGGATCACCAATCCCTAAGGGTGGAGATGCTCTGTGACGAGCAACAGCCAATAATAACTACTCCGATACCTAACATGTCAGAATCACAATGATTTTAGTCATATACCATGTCAGGGTATTAACAACCAAAAGGCATAGCCGTCATGAATGTGTTCACCTTACTTGCTTGTCTTCTGCTCATCATCGTTTTAGATTAACATTTAAGACATGGTTAAAGCTTGCTGCTCAGACATGTCAGTCATGTAAAAAATGAGTTCTGTATGTCACAAAGAATAAGGAAATAACCTCAAATACTTTATCAATATGATATCATGGTGTTTGTTTGTTTTACCAGTCCGCCTGTTAGATTATTCTCTGCCACCATTGTGGGGGCCGTATAGCAACATCCCGTTTGCGCTTCTGTATATTTATTTTTACAGTACTTACAATGCATCTATAATCAAACAAGCACATTCATTGTATTACCAAATTTTTTTAAAAAAAATGCCTTTTCATAATAAGGATTAACCCCTTCCTTAGCCAGGAATGAAAGTGTTTTTAGCCACGTGTGGGTTGACTCCGCTTTTCTGTTTCATGCACCTACACACATTAAAAAATAGGGATTTCATTTCAAACTATGGAAACATGCAATTACCTATAGTAAATAAAATCCTTTTTTTACATTCTAGAGAGCCACATATACCCTTACAGCACCCTACTGGCATCACTAAGTTTCGTTTTACTAAAATATAAACATATAAATATAAATCTTTGTAGGAATAGGGGGAAACAGTTTCTCTCTTACCTTATATCTCGCTTGCATGGCTATTTGCAATGTGTGCAATCAGACAGCAGGGGGAGCAATAGATGCCAGGCTGAGGCTCTCTTTCCTCTTGTGACCTTAATCCAGAAGCTTGATCTTCCCAGCAGCAGAGGAGAAAAACGCAGGCCGTATAGGTGCGTTGTAAGTGTAATCTTATCACATCTTTATAGACACTGGTAGATTCGCAGAGTAATGTTGGGAGGAAGGCTGTAGGATCCAGAGGCATGGGGGCTGCACGACTGTAGTCTTGTAGACGGGAAGAGGTGAAGAGTCTCAGCCCATGGGAAGAATGTTAAGATCGAGAAGGGGAGTATTTGTTTACGAGGGCAGAAATGTATAGAAGAGCAGTGTTATGGAGGGCCTTATATGTTAGTACACGGATTTAAATATAATTCTTAAAGGTAATAAGGGGCCAGTGGAGAAATTAATACATTTCACAGAGCGGGGAAGCAGAAGAGGAGCGGCGTGCAAGGAAGATGAGCCTAACAGCAGCATTTAGGGCAGACTCCAGAGGAGAGAGTTGAGACCGAGCAATGTCAACTGTAGCAATAGTCAAGATGAGAAATAAGTGAATAAGCGGATGCTAGAGATTTTTAGGTGCAAGCGGCAGGATCGGGTGAGGAACTGAATGCGAGAGAGGAAGGAGAAGTTGAGCATGACCCCAAGGCATCGGGCCTGTTAGTGAGATAGATAATTGTGTTAATGGTGATAGAGAATTCAGGCACTGGGAAGCATATGGATGGGGGTAAGGTCAGTTTTTGGAAGGATTAAGGTTCAGGTAGTGTTGTGGCATCCATGAAGAAATAGACAAGCAGTTGGTAATATGGGACTTGAAAGGGGGAGAGAGATTATGAAGAGACGGGTAGATGTGGGTATCATCAGCTTGTAGAAGATATTGGAGGCCAAATGAGTTGGATTAGTTTGCCAAGAGATGAAATCTAAAGAGGGAACAGCAGAGGGCCAAGAACTAATCCTTGGGAGACACCAACCAAAAATGGAAGAGGCGATGTCTTGCCAGAGAGAGAACAATTAGACAGATATGAGGCGATCCAGGAGAGAGCTGTATCTGGAATGTCTGTAGAAGAAAGCGCAAAGAAAAGCAACCAGACTCTAGGGTCAAGTAGGGAATTAGGAGAGGAAGTTAGTAAAGAAGACCTTGTACTTTCGGTGTGTAGAATTACATATGTATATAATGAGACCTTAACGTCACTAAAGATCTTAAGCACAGGTTGTCTGGGGTACTAAGGCTCAGGAACACAGATTAGTCTCAAACTTAAATGATTTACCTTTTGCGAAAAAGCCCAGCTCCCATTGGAGCTCTCTTTCTATACTTTTGCTGGCCGGGCCGACCGCCCTTAACCCTAACTTTGGTTTTTCCCGAGCTAAGCCAGGCTCAAGAAAACCTCTCCTGGACGGCGCACATGGATCTGGTCAGGTAATGCTCAGCAGAGATGAACGCTCTCTCCCTGACTGTGAAGCTTCAGTGGGTGTAAATGTCCATGTCCTGCACCTGTCAAAAGCTTCATGAAAATCCCATACGGGATAGCCGAAATCTGCCATGGACTGGCTCTGCCACACAGATGCCCAAACACACACACACACACACACACACACACCGGGACATGCTCTGTCATGCTGACACCCAAACACACACATTTGATGCCCGCACCTTTTGTATTGGCTAATGTGATGCCCAAGAACCCTCTTGTCTATTGTTGCCCCACTGCCCTGTGTATTACCCCCAGCCACCCCCGAATATGGGTCTTTCTTTTCCCCCTGCTGTCTTCTGACGTGACGATCGTCTGTGTACACGCCGGCCGCTTTAACTTTGTTAGGTGGTCTTACAGCCGCACAATGGCTACTTTGAATGATTGTCTGCTCTGCGGGCCGCACGGATGCCCCTGCACTACATGCTTCGTTCACAAGACAGTGCCAATCCTTTACCTTACGTATACATTTATACCGATTTCATATTTATTCTGTAGCAGAGACAAACGTCTGACTA